>NC_142719.1:23835588-24138619 GCF_055471065.1 Atractosteus spatula
TGGAAGCTGAGTCTAATTAACGGTGGCGTCTCCTCGGGCAGTTGGAACCGTGACAATGAAAATTGCAAAATAGGGAAGGAGAGAGTGGCCATCCTTGTCTGGTGCTTCAATGCAAAGTGAAATTTTGTGAAGTTGGGTCATTAGTGATAACTACTGCCATAGGCGATTTGTACAATATCTTTAAATGATAAATGAATAAATGATTCTTTGAAACATAATTTGTCCGGTACTGTAAATAAGAAATCCCAATTAAGAATGTTTTTTCTGCATCTAATGATACAATTATAAATCTATTTTTGTTTCGCTGTGCAATATTTATTAAATTAAATAGATGGAACTTGTTAGAGGATCTTCCTGCTTTGATAAAGCTTGTTTGGTCTGGCTGTGAATTCAGAGTTAACTGTAAAAAAATTAAAATTTTAAATTCTCTGGTATTTCCAGGTGAGAAGTATCATAAACTATTATTTGATGTTTCGTGCTTGAGTGTGGCATTTATAGCTGATATGCAAAGAAGTCTCTTCAGTGAACAAACTTCTCATGCCCTCTGTAAAGTTTTGTGGAAGACCTGTTATATTTTGGAGTCATTTTGCTTCTGTGGTTTCTGGAACCCATTTAGAAGGTTCATGAAAGAGGAAATCATGAAATCCAACACATACCAGGATATACAGTGGTGTGAAAAAGTGTTTGCCCCCTTCCTGATTTCTTATTTTTTTGCATGTTTGTCACACTGAAATCTTTCAGATCATCAAACAAATTGAAATATTAGACAAAGATAACACAAGTAAACACAAAATGCAGTTTTTAAATGAAGGTTTTTATTGTTAAGGGAAAAAAAAATCCAAACCTACATGGCCCTGTGTGAAAAAGTGATTGCCCCCCCTGTTAAAAAATAAATCAACTGTGGTTTATCACATCTTTGGAAAGCTGAGTTCAATTTCTCTAGCCATGCCCAGGCCTGATTACTGCCACACTTGTTCTCAATCAAGAAATCACTTAAATAGGACCTGCCTGACAAAGTGAAGTAGACCAAAAGATCCTCAAAAGCTAGACATCATGCTGCTATCCAAAGAAATTCAGGAACAAATGAGAAACAGAGTAATTGAGATTTATCAGTCTGGAAAAGGTTATAAAGCCATTTCTAAAGCTTTGGGACTCCAGCGAACCACAGTGAGAGCCATTATCCACAAATGGCGAAAACATGGAACAGTGGTGAACCTTCCCAGGAGTGGCCGGCCGACCAAAATTACCCCAAGAGCGCAGCGACGACTCATCCAAGAGGTCAGAAAAAACCCCACAACAACATCCAAAGAACTGCAGGCTTCACTTGCCTCAGTTAAGGTCAGTGTTCATGACTCCACCATAAGAAAGAGACTGGGCAAAAATGGCCTACATGGCAGAGTTCCAAGACGAAAACCACTGCTGAGCAAAAAGAACATAAAGGCTCGTCTCAGTTTTGCCAGAAAACATCTTGATGATCCCCAAGACTTTTGGGAAAATACTCCGTGGACTGACGAGACAAAAGTTGGACTTCTTGGAAGGTGTGTGTCCCATTACATCTGGCGTAAAAGTAACACAGCATTTCAGAAAAGGAACATCATACCAACAGTAAAATATGGTGGTGGTAGTGTGATGGTCTGGGGCTGTTTTGCTGCTTCAGGACCTGGAAGACTTGCTGTGGTAAATGGAACCGTGAATTCTGCTGTCTACCAAAAAATCCTGAAGGAGAATGTCCGGCCATCTGTTCGTGACCTCAAGCTGAAGCGCACTTGGGTTCTGCAGCAGGACAATGATCCAAAACACACCAGCAAGTTCACCTCTGAATGGCTTAAGAAAAACAAAATGAAGACTTTGGAGTGGCCTAGTCAAAGTCCTCACCTGAATCCGATTGAGATGTTGTGGCATGACCTTAAAAAAGCGGTTAAGGCTCGAAAACCCTCCAATGTGGCTGAATTACAACAATTCTGCAAAGATGAGTGGGCCAAAATTCCTCCACAGCGCTGTAAAAGACTCATTGCCAGTTATCGCAAAAGCTTGATTGCAGTTGTTGCTGTTAAGGGTGTTATTATTAGGTTTAGGGGGCAATCACTTTTTCACACAGGGCCATGTAGGTTTGGATTTTTTTTTCCCTTAATAATAAAAACCTTCATTTAAAAACTGCATTTTGTGTTTACTTGTGTTATCTTTGTCTAATATTTCAATTTGTTTGATGATCTGAAAGATTTCAGTGTGACAAACATGCAAAAAAATAAGAAATCAGGAAGGGGGCAAACACTTTTTCACACCACTGTATAGTATTGAACAGATACCTTTCCACCAACAAGCTCAAGGTGAAAATGGGCATTCCGGCATTACAATTCAAAGCATGCAGTACATCCAATTCAACAAAGGTTATCTGCACACAAAATGCATGGTCTTGACTTTTCATCTCCTCTTGAGTGCCAGCACTTCATAACTTATTACAAGAGGCATCTAGCTAGTTTAATTCATTCCAGTGCAAAATTAAAAAAAATCTTGATAAAGTGATCTTCATGATTTCCACTTATTATTTATGACAAATATGACTTTAAACGTGTGCCATGATATTTGTATTCTAAATGTTTAAGATTTTTAGATTTTTTTAATAAGGAGGAAACATTATACAATTTGTAAATCATTTATCTGACATTTTTGGTTTGTTTCATCATTATATAAATACGTTTGTAGGCACTGTTTAATCCTGAATTATTACTGATACAGTATATGTCTAAATTGGAATTGAGCTCTGAAGTTTCTTGTTATTAAAGGAGCTTCAGGATATTACATTATGATTTCTATAGTATTCTTTACACACTGCAAATATTTTGAAAGGTTTGCTGACTGTACCTGAAAAAAAGTCTTATTAAATACTGTAGCTAAAGTACTAAGAACTTATAATGCATCACAATATTGCTTGAAAGCAAGAAAATGATAAAATACCTCACTATTGTTGCCCAGTTGCATTATCAGAGCAAAAGTAGAGAGATGGGTACAGCTGCAAATTGTATAATTTTCATTTGAATATTTTGCCGTGCAGCCTTCCACAGACCAGAATTGCTCCTCTCCTGCATCTTTCCAATAAACACAGGTCATCACTCCATGTTCTGATTTTGGCTAACAAAGAACAGCAAAAAAGCTTTGTTTTACTGTATGAAAGATGTCAGTTCAAGACAGATACTCCATCATACTGTATATGTGCAGTAAACAGTAATGACATTTTGCAAGATTGTTTTTTAAGAAAATCAAAAGCAAACCTAAAACTTGCATGCTTAATAGATATATAAAACATGTGCTTGTACCTTTGTGTGCTTCAGTGTAAAACTGACAGGCTCAGAGAGGTTTGTGTTAATTGTTTTAGCTAAGGTAGCTGATATAACATCCGAAAGCATCTCTGTCACATTGTCAGTCTTGAGGTAATCAGCACGCAAAAGATTTTCTATTCCGGTGTAGGATATGAAAACAGCTGATGCAGAACCTGGTGTAATGACAAAATTACATCATATTAAAACATCAGAACTGCAACTAACAAACTATAAAAATAACACCAGAAAGCAATTTAATCAACTTTCTGTGCTTACAGGGACAATAGCTAAGTCTTAAACTGAATCTTCAAACCATCTAAGAACTTTCTCTGTTATAGAATTTACTATATCAGCAACATTTAATGTTTTGGGAGACATGTTTTGGGAAGTAATTGCAAATTCCAAAACAATTTAAAAACAATGTAAAGTTATTTCTTAATGCTTTTTCCTGCTTGCCTTAGATTTCTGTTCATTGATGTTGATGCTGACTCTTTAATTCTATCTGAAGGTTATGGAGTAGTGATGAGACTCCTAGCTTATCACTTACCTCTTGTTTTTAATATATATATATATTCATTTTCAGTCTAATTTATAGTTGACCTGTTTAAATCTCACATATGGCCATCTTGGACTCTAAACCAAGGGATAATCCGAAAAATGCAGAACTAGAAAAACTGTCATGAGTTCACTTGGCAGATTCAGTGAAGACAGCACTGCACTCAACAAGTTACAAGCCATTGCTGGGATGAAAACTGAGAATAGCTAGGTAGCAAAGTTACACTCAAGCCTGTGACAAATGCCAGCTGTGTTCTATGGTGAGAAATACTGATCACAGTCTGTAAATTATTCATCCAAGACTCAAACTTGAAACTTATTGAACCACTATCCAGATCGAATCACTTTTGACTGACATCACAACTTACCATTATTGTTATTAGCAATGGCTGGAAGATTGACTTCCATTGTATTTTCTTTAACTGTGAGTGGAGGAATTGTGCTTAGATTTAGCTTGGCTCCAAATGTATATATGCCAATCTCTGAAAGAAATGTGAAAAAAAAAAATTTATCTGTTGTATTTGTAAATGTGTGCATTTACAGAATGTCATAAACAGTATGTGTAATAGAGCTCTTTAAGTTCCTCCCCTAAACTGATAAAGGCACATGGGCAATTTAAAATGACTCAGGCATGCATAATGTAAGACAATTATTACAGACTGAGGCTCTAGGTATCTCAAAGTTTTGGTCTTACTCGAAATGACATAAGACAGACTGTAAACTTAGTTGTTTTTTTTGCAGTTTAGTATCTAAATTAACTTAAAATTACAATGTTAGTTCTTTTTGTTCTTGGAAATAACACATAGGCTGGGTCCCAACTATATGGGAAGTCTGTTCAAGACACTCACAGATCTTTGTATAAAACAGTATTTCCTGTTCACTGCCCTAAATTAATTTGCTATCAGTTTCCATTTGGGATCCTGTGTTCCTTGTTTCTCAGACGAGTCCTGTGGGATGATCCTGTCTTAAACATTTAAATACATAGGTTAATCTATTCCCAGTGTTTGTTATAGAGTGAAACAATGTAGAGTGAAATGTAATGAAATGTAATGCACTTAGTTCAGTTCAGTTTATTTGTCATATGCATGTGCAATGAAATGTTTATTTGCATGTATGCTCCAATACAAAGACATTAAAGGAATCACCAAAAACAAACACAGAACAGCAGCAGCAACAACAACATTTTTAATAACACAAGGCTGAATAAAAACTTTGTCCTTCAACCTTTAAGCTTTGTCTGTACCTGAAAATCACTTGATACAGCAAAACATTCTTGTTGAAGTCTTTGAACTCTTTCTGAGTCTATAAAATCCTTTCTATGGTAAGGTAGAATAGACACAAAGCAGAACATAATATTCTTAACGTGGACTTGCTAAAGCATTTGAAATCTTGATTTAAATTCTACACTTTTTGCTACATACTCAAGAAATCTGTTTGCTTTTTATTGCTGAGATCAATCAGTACACCTGTTCTGTTGTCAGCTTATTAACATGGCAGACATCTCTCACTTGAAACCCAGATTAATTACACTGGTGCACTTTCTAATGTATTAGCAAAAAGACAAACAGCAGTGTCTCAATATCCTAAATTGTGGGAATATGAGAAAAAAAACATGCCTGACCTTCCAATATTCTCTAGAGACACAGGCTTTTCCATGTAATGTTATGGCAATGAACTTCGCATTTGATCTCTGAGACTAAACTGTGGCAGAGGTACAGTATATTCTTTTTTTGTAAAAAAAAAAAAATTACATAGCCTCAAATATGGACATGTCCCTAGATGCCCATATTTGGCATAAATGCAAAAGGTGAAATTGATTTTTCATACCTAAGGATTCCATTTTTACTGTTTTATTTGGTTCTGTAGTTTCCGGGTCAACCAAGGTAGATACAAGTACTTCTGAGGATTTCACATAAGAATTGAAAGCCTGGGACTTAAGTTTCTCATCTTGACTTGCCAGCATTTCAGTAGATCTCAAAGCTATGTCTAAATAATTCTTCACATTCTACAGAAGAGAAATATTAGAGATAAGTGGTTACCATTCTCAGTGTTGTCCAATACAAATATACATACAGGTATTTATCATTTAAAGAAGTATTGTACCATTGCCAAAGCAGACTGAAAAATGATCTCATTCATACATGGCTTTGCTTAGATAGAAGAGAGAGAGATATCATTAATTTTGCTAACATAAGATGAGAACTAAACACTATGTACAAAATATGCCATATAGAAACAGGGGTGCATTATTAAAATTATGTTCTATATTTGTTGCAGTTTCAAATGCATGTTCAAGAATGCAAAACCTTTACTGACCTCTAATGGAAGAACTACATTTGGATCCTTTTTTATACGCTCCCTGAGAACCTCAAGGAAGCAAAAATCCTTTGGTTTAGTCTGTAAATAAAAAATACATATCCATGCTGTTATATTTTGAAAAGGAAACATATATTGTATGAAACAACTGAATATCTTAACTTCATAAAACATTGTTATAAAACTTGAAGAATTCAGTGGTCATCCTAATGTTAGTAGTGTTGTTAAAGCAGGTAGTGCCATTACCTGCTTTTACAAATATCATATTCAACTTTGTCCTCAAAAGGTAACATCAGAAGGTGTGATAATAATGATGATGATAACGGTAGTTCATTTGGCTCATCTTGCTTGGTTGCAAGTACCAACTCATCCTGCCTTTTATTGAAATATACTGTACAATGGAATACAGGTGACTATGATTTTTTTCAGATATCTTTCACCATATGTGTAAAGAAATGCCTGAAATAAGTATTTATTATTGTAAGAAAACCAACTTTTTCAGGTCTGACTGCCTCTTAAACATTTATAAATCATCTCATGTTCACAAATCACTTTTTGTAAATTAGAAAAATGGATATAGGTTTAGAAGTGGTATGCTGGTGCAGTGGAAAGCATTGCTGGCTTTCAGCACTGTAGCCCTGGGTTTAGTTTTAGAGCTGGGGTGCTTTCTGTGTGGAGAATGCATTTTCTCCCCATTTTTGCCAGGTCCAGTTTCCTCGCATAGTCCAAAGACATTCTGGTAAGTTAATTGGCTTCTGGAAAAAACTATCCCTGATGTGAGTGCGTGCGTGCCCTGTAATGGACCTGCATCCCATACATGGTGTATCCTGCCTTGCACCCCTTGCTTGCTGGGGTAAGGCTCCAGTATTCTCCATGACCCTGTACTGGATAAAATGGTTAGAAAAAAAATAAATGGAACTGGACAGAAATTCAAGAAGATCTTGTTAGTGTGTGATTTTTTGGCTGTATTCAGCTCCCATAGTTTCCTCTTTATCTTTTAAATAGTTATTTTTTTCTTGTTCGCTTGCCTTTAGGCAGCCTTCCATGTCTTTCTCTGCACCTGAAAAGAAAACAAAAAGACGAAGAGGGTATTTGTAACTACAGTGTATGTATTTATTATGATAGCATGAGGTTTTGGCAATTTTACAGAAATGTATTTACTTAGGCACTGTGTTTTTCCAAATTCCCATTCAAGTCCAGGTGAAGGAAGGTAGTCTTCTTTACATGAACAATCAAAGCCTCCATAATTGTTGTAACACATTGTGTTTAAACCGCAGATTGAAGAGTTTTGAGCACATTCATCAATATCTAGGGGAAAGAAAGAACAAGAATTATGTACCATAAACTATAATAACTACATGACTAGTTTAGCATGTGAAAATATAACAAAGTATGTTTACTCATTTCAGCCATTTTGTGGAGATGAATATGGATTTGTTCAACATAAAGACCATGTTGTTTGTACTGTTATGAGAGTGTTGTTTGCCGCACATCAAAATACCCAATGTCATTTTCAGACAAAACACGACTGTCACGGATGTCGGAAAGGACGAACCGTGGAATGGCAGGAGAGCGTAAAAGACCCTATGTGTAGCAGCGAGACGGGGGTTAGCCCAGGCTCAGCTGTTCAGGAAACGCCATTTAGAAACCTATGCCCTCAGGTAGCGGACGTGGGGCGACCTGGTGCTAGGCGGGTCTCAGGACATCCGAACGTCAATGCTGAGCCAAGGCAAATGAAAGACCCAGAAATATATACCCCCACAGAGAGAGAAACACCGGAAGGACAGCAAAGCACCGGAAACAACAGACAGGAAAGAGTAGGAGCGCCCTCTGTCTGCAGAGGGCGTGACAACAACAAACACTACAAGGATGAGGCAGACAATGCTGAGTCTATCAGACAGGTCATAGAGAGGTACGAAAAACCAAAGCAGCATCCTTATTATTTATATGTGAGTAAAAATCAAGCCACAGTACCAAATTACAAAATTACACAATGTGTTACATAACATGAAACGTTATTTACAGATGCAGATTATATAAAAGAGGCTTTTCTTCATTGTTGAGGTGTTTTAATGGTTTGCCCAACAAAGGCACATTCCTCTCTAGAAATAAGGACTTACCTGTGCCTACTATATCAGTGGAGAGATGCATAAGTGAAATAGACAAAAATGTTAGTAAACAACTGACATTTGCATTAGAAGATGTAAAAGTATTTAGTGATGTACTTGAGTGTGTGGATACAAATGACATACTACAATGACTCCGTTGCCTAAAACCCATACAGTATATGGCACAACTACAGGGGAAGATATAGCTTAGACATTTATTACTCATTTTGAGGAAAGAGAAATTGACATCAAGAAAATAATTTCTGTGACAACTGAAAATATTTACCTGCTTTACTGATTTCAAGAAAGCATTTGACTCAATTTGGCATGAAGGACTGTTTTATAAACTTCTCCAAAGTGGCATCAGGGGTAAAGTGTATGATGTAATTAAATCAATGTACTCAGAGAACAAATGTGCAGTGAAAATTGGAAAAAGGTCAGAATTCTTCATGGGGTGTGTTAGGGCTACAGCCCAAAACTCTTCAATATCTATATCAATGAGTTTGCAGAAATGTTGGAAGAGTCTGCAGTATGTGGTCTCACACTACATAACACAGAGAATACTGGGCTGATGACCTGTTCCTGCTGTTGCTCACAGAACAGGGGCTGCAGCAGAGCCTGGCACTGGAGCAGTACTGTAAGACCTGGGTGCTGACAGTCAATCTGGACAAGACCAGAGTCATGGTTTTCCTGGAGAAAGCCAGATCTCAGGGAACTAGGTACACTTCACACCGAACAATAACACATCGGAACAAACATCCAGCTATCCATGCCTTGGTCTGACTATCAGCTCATCTGTTTTGACCTGGCAGTGAAGGCACTCAGGGCTTTCTATGCAATAAGAAGGAGACTTTCTAACATCAATCCTCCTACAAGAATCTGGGTCCAAATATTTGAATGTGTAATCCAACTCATTGAATTATAGAGCAGTGAAGTGTGAGGTCCATTCTCAGACCAGGATTAAATAAAATGAGATAAATACCCTATAGAAACTCTGCACGTTGTGTTCTGTAAAAACATCCTCCATGTGTAGAATAAAAAACCCTGATATTGTATGCAGGGCTGAATTAGGCCAATGCCCATTGCTTATCAGCATACAGAAGAGAGTAATAAAGTACTGGCTACATCTAAAAAGCAAAAGCTCCTTCCACCACAAGGCCCTGCTGAGCCAAAAGCTGTGCCCAAAGAAGAGCCCTCTAAGCCAGCTGGTCCTGAAGCTTACTGCACCAAGCCACACCGACACCAGCCAACCTCAGGACAGCACTGCTCTCTCTTTCCTAGCGTTAATCCCGCATCAGAAGGGTCCGCTTGTCAGCACACCAGTCTCCATTTGGTGGTTTGAACCAAATCTTTGAGCTGACATTGCCATTAACTGCGACTGAGAAATACTCCAACCAGCGCGTCGCTCCGCCTGCCGTCGGAGTGGGGGGGGGGGGGGGGGGGAGGAGACTCAGGACAGCACTGCTAGAGCACTCTAAATCAGAATCGACCACATCATCACACAGATCAAACAACAATAGTGGGACACACAAACACAACCTAAACTGGAATGCTACAGAACCCTAATCAGACAATACACATTACTAAAATATTTGACCAAGGTAAGAAACAGCCCTGACGAAGTACAGGCTCAGTCATCACAATCTGGCCATAGAAACTGGGCAACACAGGAAGACCTGGCTTCCCAGAGAGGACAGGTTGTGCTCCCACTGCCCGCAGGGAGAAAGAGAGACTGAGATGCACTTTCTGCTGCACTGTGAGAAATACTCTGGGATTAGAGAAAATAACAAATCTAATCCCAGAATTCCCACACATGCCAGAATCAGAATAGCTTCCAATCCTACTTGGAGAGGAGGGAGGGAACTAAACTGAGCTGGCAGCCTGTATGTACTGTATGTGATCTCCTGTCACAGCCCGAGGAACAGTGAGCCTGTCTCTCAATAAGGTTCTATGTGTTGTATGTTGCATGTAAACATCCATGATGTGTTTGTATTGTACTGTAGATGTTGTGTTAATTGTACATGCTTTGGCATCACTGTAATTCATCTGTCATGCCAACAAAGCTGTTTGAATTGACAAATTGACAACGGATGGTACCCCTGCTATGGTTGGAAAACAGAAGTAATTCGTAAAGATCATAGCAGATTACATTGGCCGCTCCATGGTAAATTTCATTGTATTAATCATCAGGAAAATCTTTGTGTCAAGATTTAGAAATTTCAGTTAAATAATTTGATGACTACAATGGTGAAAATAGTGAATTTGTCGAACTGTGCTTAAGGAGGTGGACAGTGCATTTAAGGACATTCCATTTCACATTAATGTTCATTGACTAAGCTATAGGAAGGTTTTGGCATGCTTTGTTGAATGTCTTGATGCAATTAAGACAAAACTAAAACAAACAGCACAATGAAAAAATGTATTGCAAAACTGTTCCTAGCCACTGTTCGCAATTACCAGATCAAACTGGTTGCATCTTTTCCAAATGTGGAAGACATTTCTTCCAAAACGTTTTGATACTTTAACTTTCCACTCTTTCTAATATCTTAAAAAACTTTTAAAAAATTGCACATCCATGTTGCTGTGTTTAGGGTGTACATTTGAGAACTTACATCAGAATTTCAGGATATCCAAAGTCTTGGATTAACATTGTCTGATTTAACCAGACAGCTCTCATACCAGCAACATTTTTTTTCAGTGTTTCAGTGGGTGGGTATTGGGGATTTGGAAAGCAGATAATTGAATTCCAGTGCTCAGACTTATGGAATTCATGAACACACTTGAGGCTACTGAAAGCAAACACAGCATCTCAGTCATGATCTGTTGGAAGGCCCTGGAAATTAAATTTGACTGTTTGATGAAAGTTGCATTTTTACTGCTCTCACCAATGGAATCATTATACCTCTGTAAACAGATATTTTCACATTTTTTGTCCTTCCCATAGCCAGTTAACAATTGAACACCCTAGGCATGCTTTTTAAAGTGCTAAACTGTAGTTATACCTGAGATTGTAGAATAGATTGTAAGTAGAGCTATTATTGACATTAAAAAAGTATCAATGGCACAATAATCCCTAAAAACAAATGCATAAACTAATTCTTGGGACTTCCCTACTGAAAGGTTGCTGACCCCTGCTCTAAATATTCTTTCTCTTTGCATTACTCTACTGACTGGATTTCTTAAACAAGGTGATGTTATTTTTTGCAAGGGACTGATTGGTTGGTGAGATGTGCTCTTAATACAATCTGGCAAGTTTGAATTAAGCTGCATGGAGCAGGTTAGGAATAGAGTATGTGCTGTTATAGTTACTTAATTTGATCATTTGTAAACCAGATAATAACCAGCAGCATATAAAGGATAAGATATCTTTTAAATTACATTCAAATTATGTCACTTAAATAGTATCTTTTATGCCACTTTTATGTAGCTAAAAGCAGAACACAACAAAATTGCTTTGCAAACAAAGTTAAACATCTCTACTGTATGCTTATACATCTGACTTATTTATAATAAAGCTTGTACCAGCCTATATGTTTCACCAGTATTTGTTAAATTGCACTTTAACTAATGATAAATAAAAACCAAGAACATCTTCCATTTTACAGTACATGAGCTTTATTATTAGCAAATATATAATGTAGTTACAAATGGGGGGCTGGGGGTTAAGAAAATAATGAAAATCAGGAATTGACTGAGAGTTTTAGTCAATAAGTGAAATCACAATAACCCCCAATTCGTAAGTGCTTTTTCCAGAATATACCTGAATGGCTGGTATAATTAGATGCACGTAAATTCTTTGTTCTCTGGCACAGCTTTGGTGAGAGGAGTAATAATCCAGGCACATTTGGTTAAAAAAATATTTATTACAATGACAAGACACAAACTACACTACACACAACAAAACATACAACTCACAAGTTACTCTATGTACAGTATTTACAAACAAGGCATTTCAGAGGCTTAACCTTCTGGTCTTCTAAAAACACAGAGCAGCACGCTCTCTCTAGCAACGTTCAAATACTTAGCTCCAGTCAGGTTTGGACGATCATGAAATAGTGACTCTCACCTGGCGCAAGCTACAAGTCCCAACTCTTCCAGATTCTTATCTCTCCTCTCTCTTCTTCCCTGTTTCTTGTTTCTTTCCTCCTTTCTCTTAATGTGATCTTATATTGTGTGTTTTAATTAATAATCATTAATTCACAACTTACTTAGGTATACTAAGGTAAACTGTTTTTTACTGAAGGGACCTCCCAGACCTCAGTAAACATCTCTGCTTTGATTTTTCATCTAAAATCTAAGAAACATTTCTTAGTCACCTTAAGTTGTAACAGTATACATTGTTTTATGTATGAATACATGTATTATATGTGTTGTGAATCCCTGTGAAGACCCCTTGTTGTTCTTTCAATTGATTCCTAATAGCCAAGCTCATGCAATTTACTGTTACAACTAGACCTTGTGCCATTAAATTCATACAAACCCCTACATACCCAAATTGGCTGCTCTTTCCATGTGCTGTTTCAAACTATTGCATCAGTATTTGTTTTGGGGATATATCAGATGTTAAACTGAGAATATTAGTCTGAGGAAGAAAGGCAGTAGACAGTAATTAACTTCACCCCTCCCTCCTGACAGACTGAGAAAGCAAACTGCAGGCATTATTAACCTATCCAGAGTGTGCAACTGGTTCAGCTGGTTATCATCAGCTATTCTGCAAGCTTTGGCATGACAGATAATTACAGTGTTGCCAAAGTATATACAATCAACAGAACACACAAGACATTAACAAGACAAACTCACCATCATTTAGAGACAGGCTCACTGTTCCTCAGTCTGTGACAGGGGATCATGTACTGTGTTGCCAGCTCAAAATCACCTTCAACTTTCTATTTCCATTTCCTAATTCACTCATTTGGCTACATATATTTTCCCATAATTCCACAGATAATTTTATCCAATAGATTATAACATGCTTTCCTGTTAGGTAATCCAAATTATTCAGCAGTTTTGTGGAAGATGTGTGGCTATTTTGTATACTTAAGACACTGTCTAATCAGTTTGCCCAGCAGGACTGAACTTTGAAGAAAGGAGACAGTTGGGATGAATTATTGTTTTTAAGTATATGCCCATATTAACTAACTAAACAGAAAACACAAAACTCTGAAATTGTTGCATCATTATGAGAATGTTCCGTTGGTAACATTCTAGTCACATATTTGTGATAGTATGCTGCAGGGACCAGTCAACTCTGTTCAAATATGTGTGATTGTACACATGAAAATGTTAATATTTTAAATATGAAATACATATGAAATTGCTAATTACAAATTCTTCCTTAGTGTATGTTATCTTAACAACGATATATATTTTGATTATTATTTTCTGTCACATAGCCAATTGCTGTCTCAAATTAATACGAATAACAGTTTGCTATAAATAATACTGTATTTATGATTATTTCAAGTTTTTTTATTTTATTTTTTATTTTTATTTTTATTATTTAAATTTATTTAAAGAAAGGTTCCATAAAAATACTCACACAAGATGCATAATTGTAACCTACAGCATGTTGAGTTTGTGGCATTCTCTTTTTTATATGGTCATACACTATGTGTATGCTGTGTTTCTCCTGCAAAGTTTTTGATTTTTGAAATATCATGTCTCAAAAATAAATACACATATTCATGATAAAGTGATGGTTATGTCACACTCAACAAAATGCAATAAGTTTGACATTTCAGGGTGGTTTAATTAAAATGTTATTGAGGTTTCAAATCCCATGTTTTTGTGGCACATTCAAGTTACAGTCAATAGAGTGAATTATATATATAGGATTTCATAGTATTTGGTTAACAGTATGTTTTTTTTTCTGAGATGTCTTACTTGCAAATAAGATAACGCATGTTTTATGTTGTGTTTTGTATGACTTGGTTTGAACAAATAACTCGGGTACCTCTAACAATACCAACCACTCATGTATATTCTTGGTATATGTTTTACAGTTTAGGGGTTATGATTATTTAATTATTGATTAATTCTGCTTAGTATTTTGCATTTTTGTAACTCCCTATTTGTAACAAAGTTATTGAACAACATTGGGCACACACGCTCAACCCAAAAAGTACCCTAAATACTTTGTCTCAGTCCTCTCAACTTGTCTGGAATTGCTATTAGACCTGCAGTCCTTAGCTCCTGCAGCACCTTCACAAAACTACATAATCTAAATCAGGGGTTCCCAATCTTGGACCTAGATGACCCCACATCCTCTGGTTATAGAGCAAGAGGTTCAGGGTAAGAACTGATCAGGAAAATTCTTTCCACTATATTTTCAGTGAACAGCTCACCAGGACAAAACCAGTGGTGGCCAGCATCTGGGGCTGTTTTAGATGTTTAGATCCATGAACTTCCAGTATTGTCCATCACAGTCCATCCTGACAGAACCTTTTCTTTGAGAATTATGAAGTTGCCTGCATATTGATCTCTGGCTTCTGATTGTGCCAGTATCCCTGCCTACTGCTTATACCTTTTCTGTTAACAGCTGAGTTGTGTGATGTGCTGAGGTGTTTTCAGAACATCTTGCTGTTATGGAAGTTGAAAATAGAAATGTAAGCTTCAGGATCATTTCCTGAGTCCATATTGTGGACCTTCACTCTCATCCAACCTGGGTTCATGCTCCATTCTTTAGCAGTGAGTGATGTTCTTTGGAATACCAGAGCCCAGAGACTATCCATTGATCTCTGATGATGCTCGATGATGGCATGAAAGACCAGAACTGCTGTTGCCACATAGTTCAATATTGATCTCTCCTTCTAGCATGTTCTCCAGGTTCACTGCTTCCAATACAACAGCCAAAAGCCATGGAGAAGGCCCCAGGTTTACAGGCTGGTCAAGAAATAGAGCTGTGCACTGTCATGGAGTAGTATTCGTCTTCATTCTTTCAAAAAACATTTTAAAGTGTTCACTCAGTGAAAAAATCTTCAGTCACTTTAAATAGAGTGGAAAGCAGCTTTCAAGTATCATGATCATAAAGACTAATAGCTGCCTCCTCTCAGATGGCAATGCTGGCTTTCTGTTATTGTATTCACGAGTGTTTGGGTAAAACTAATACTGATAGTGATTTCAAATCCAGATGTGGCATTTTTCTGCTTAGTCGTTGGAACTGTAGTCTGACCAGAGTAGTGGCAAGTGCAGCTTCCATTTGGTGCAACGAGATCAGGACCGTTTACAAGGACACTGACAGGGTGCGTGTTGTGTAAGAACGGTTTGAATGAGGTATGTACTGTGGGTTTGGGAGCCCTCTGGTGGCGGGATGCTGTTACTGTAACAATTTCAGGAGCTACCCTAGTATTGAGTGGTGCATTAAAAAGTTTAAAGATGTTTTAATAACTTGTTTGTTAAAGGAAACAATAGTCTGGGTATAATAACAATGCCATTACAACTCAATAAAAGACTCAGGTAACCCTGTTTTACCTTTGAAAAATGTGAAACACCTAATGTATTTAATGACTATTTTTAGAAAACATAAGAAGCAGTAATTAAAAATCAAGGAGTAATATTTACATGCAGAATCCAAAATATGCAATTTTTAATATGAACTGTAACCAATTTAAATGATTAAAAATTAGTTCAAGATCCTTGACACAAATTAATAGTCAATAGACAACTCGATGTGTATTTGACTACATATCAATTTTAATGTGTCAGAGTCTGTCATTTGTTAGTTGTGGTATCAGCATCAATAGAAATGTCACTTATTTGGCTTGTAGAGGGTATTGTTCGCCACAGCTTTAGATTTCACTGGCATCTTTAACATATCTGCAGAGGTACAAATACCAATTCAGACACTGAGATAGCTTTAACACTACTCACATTATGACTAGGCATCCTTATATTTTTGCTGCATATAAACAGACATTACCTAGCAAGAGTAGACTGGGGTAAACAGTTTTATTTTGAACAGTGAAACACTGGTCATATCATGATCTCTGACCAATTTGAGATCACAAACCTTTCCATTATAGTCAGTAGATGTATTTTTAAAAGAGGGATTTATCCCATATCCCATTCCCATTTGGATAATATGGATTTATAGGAAAGTAGATTTAGCTCTGCGTTGTATTCTGTTTTATTAAGGTTGTAGGTTTCTCTTTCATGTTGGCCTGTTAAGTCTTATATGTATAGGATTTCTTACTATTTGGTTAGCAGTGGGGTTCTTGTGGTTGGTCAGGAAGTAAGCATTTACAGTCAATAGATCAATTCATCAACTCAATTAAAACAGATCAATTGATCAACTTTTTCATACTGAGGGTGGATGTAGCAGCAACATGAGGACAGAGTAAGATTCATATACAGTATTGCATGGTGATTTGGTCCAGGACAAAAAATTCTCAAACAAGCAAAGGCTTGAGGCTCTTTTTGAGGCTCTTTAACATCAGATTCTCCTCAGAAAACAGTTAACTCTGCCATGCTGTCTGTTCTTTTTTTTTAGTTTTCACAGCTCAACCCTACATCATATGCGTCTCTCATTCATTCCACTGTCAGAATGTTCTCCTCAGTTGCTGTGAAACTTTGCTGCACACCAACCTACTCTTAGCTGAGTCTGTGTATAAATATGCATTGCAGTGGATGTGGCATTTTAATTTATTGTAACAAAAACCAAACAATATATCTGTTAAAAAATCTGCCATGATACGAAAGCCGATATAATAATGTCAAAGTTAAAATACATCTATTAAAATATGTTATGTTCTACTTTGCAGGTTTGATCAGTCTCATGTAATCATACCACATTTATCCTCAGATACAGTATAAGTAAATGTGCATTATCATGAACTAAAAATCAATTGTGTTTGGAAAAATAGGTCAAATAGGTCAAATAGGCTTGAGAATTCTAATGTGAATAAATAAGTTTTATACTCAAAGATCCAGTGGTCAAATGTCCTTGATAACTTACACTTAAACCTCCCGCTGGTACTATAAGACACAGCTCCTTGTTGGTCTGTTCGTCTGTCTTTTGTTTTACTCCTGTAACCTTAACATTTTATTAGCACAATAATTAAAAAAATAATGCTCATGCTTACCTTGGCATGGATTGTTATCATTGATCACTTTGGCTCCATCTTGGGCCTTATACCCATTCCAGCAGGAACAATTATAACTCCCATTGCTGTTGGCGCAGTTTGAGTTTGGACCACAAACCAAAGGTACTTGTGTACATTCATCTGTATCTGTTGAGAATAACATCCAGTATACTTAGATACATTATATTTAGCCATACTGTACCATGGAATAGATGTATTGGGTATTTAACTCTGTTCTATAGTTTCAGTGTTTTTCTTCATTTATGCAGATAAATAATTCAAAGTACCAGTTAATTCTCATAGTTCTAAATTTTGTAAAACAAAAGTAAACCTATTAGTTTTATGGATGTGTAGAGAAAAGTAATTATTGGATAAATAGAATCATTCATCGATGTTTTCATTCTGAGGGTGGTGGTAGCAGCAGCATGAGATTCATATATTGGATGATGACACAACACTTCCCCTCAAACCTGTGTAAACACTGTAATTCAACCAGTAAGTATCAAGATTTGAAAAATTACCAAATTTTCATGATAAAAGTATACAGTTCATCATCTTGTACAAAATTAAGACCTCTTACATCTTGGACCCAATGTATCCATGTGTACAGTAAAATACAAAATTTACCTATTATCATTTAACTGGAACTGCTTGTTTTATAGAATGACAATGATTCTATTATAAACTACTACAAATGCTGTGGTGACTGTTGCTCCTTTAATCACATGAAATCAACACACACCTCCCTATTTAATATTCAATGTATTTATTTATTTTGGGCTCCAAAAATTATCTCTAGATTTTTCATTCTTATCTGTGCCTACTATAAGGAAAATACTTTTACTGAATATTTGCAGGAAAATGTAAATATAATACCATTTGGACACAAGTGAAGCAGCAAGCATACTAATCAGAGAATACAGCATCAGATCCACACTTTTCTAGGACTTGGCATTCTTTATGGTGGCCCAGAAGTGCAAAAGACAAAAATATAAAACATGTGCAGCAAATAAAAAAAATGTGGCTCAAACCGAAAAAGGGTAGGGCAAACTAAAAAAAAAATGGCTGTGCAAAATCAAAAAAACGTACAAAAAAGAGTAGATATCCAAATGAAAAATGTGGACATACAAATCATAAAATGCTTTTTATGCTTTGACGTCCTGTTTTAGCTAGGTCAGACATATGAGGTGAGTTTGTTTGTTCTGTAGTTGGGTAAAAGAAAAAAAATCAAAGTAGTAGCATACACTTTTTGATAATAATTATTCAATTAATATAACAACTTTGAAAACAAAATGATATGATGTAGATGAGTTCCCTCCTTTTGACATTTTGCAAGCTATTTGATTCATAGTTAAGAGCAGTTGGCAGTGTTAGTAGCACATATATAGTGTGATTGTTGATTGTATCTAGGAAAGATTGCTGCAGATTAATTCCCTGGTAGTAGTATTTCACAGCAACTGTATAGATTTTAGCAATTGACTTATTAAACATTGAAGCTGTCAATTTACATAGGTATTGCTTACTTTTTTGTCTATTAAATATTAAGTCAAAGGAGGTTTAACTAATTCAGAAATGTATCAAGTTATCCAGATAGACCCACTAACTGAGTTCAGGTTAACTCCACTTCCCAAAGGCAAAATGTTTAAGTTATCTGTTTAAAGCAACAGCTTTAAGTAATCTAACTCCACATTCATGCCACTCTTCAGTAGACAGCAAGAGTCCTTGGTCGAAGCCACCAAAACCATGCCAAAAAAAATGTATGTCTTAATCCTGTGACCCTCAAATACTGTAATTTGTCATTACAAGATAGCCAGTTATCTCGTAATTACAAGATAGTCGATTATACAAGATAAGAAACAGGTAAAGGTTTATTCCATGTTGAATGGAAAAGAAAAGAGACACAATGTTTTGCTGTGGAGACTTCTAGATAGCCGATTATCTCGTAATTATTGAATAGTACATTCTCATGTACTGTATGTGATCATCATACGTTAGCACAATTATCATATAATACCTACATTATCATTATCTGACTTTTAGTTTTAAGCAGTGGAATCCGTTCCAGGGTATACTTGCTCTTGTATGAGGATATGTGTAAGTATCCTTATGGTTAAAACTGTTTACATGAGGTACAAACCTACATTTCATTATGAATAAACCCCAGGGGAAAGTAAGTGATATGATCGTAATTGCTCATCTTAAGGGCGCACCGACTCTTTCACATTTTAGTTGATTTTGTGCACCTGCCTCCTATCCAGCCGCTCCTTATAAGCCAGACGCTTACACTATTCCTGGCTCTGCATTGGAAGACGGACGCCCGGAGGCCAGCCTACCATCAAGTTGCCCTTGAGGGCATAGGTCTCCTATCGGCGTCCTGACCCAGCTGAGTCCGGGGCTCAGAGCACCTGCACTGGGTCCCATTCTGGTTTTTAATTGTGTCTTGTTTTCGCCTTGTCTGGATTTCCCGGTTTTGGACTCTTGGACTTCGTCCCGGATTTCCCCCCTGGACTACCTTGGACTTGTTTGCCTTGGTCACGCCCCCCGGCTCACTGTCGTCATGCTTGTTTGTCAACCTGCCCTGATCCTTGTCTCCTCCCCGTTGTCCTTTTCCACTCCCTTCCAGATTCTGCCGTCTGCATAGGTTCCTGATCTATGCTTCGTAAGAATAAGTCTGTACACATTTTGCTGTTTTGCACATTGTCAGGAACATTAAACCCACAATTCAAGTAAAGCTATCGGCAGCTTGTAGGTACTGTTATAGCATAATATAACAGGTCCAGTTTCATGCAGATTGTTTTATACAGTGAAATGATCCCCGCAAAGCTCTCATGTCATCTGGATCCCTGAAGTAAAGTGACATTGTTTTTTGAAGAGGAAAGATTGGTCCGTTTTGGTCTGTGAGTTATGTTTTCGTAAACAACTCAACTACAGTACAGCATCCTCTGTAGAAATAAAGACCATGCAGTTTACATAAACTCCACTGTTATATTGAGTTTAAAGTATAAATATCACATTCCGTGATGTGTTTTTATTTTTAGTTTGTTCTGCAAGGATTTTGTAAGAAAATATATGTGCTGGTACACATAGAGTATATACAGTACAGCATAGGTACTTAATTAGATTTCATTTTAATTATACCTACCATCAAGTTTCCAACCTGACAGGATTTTTTGTCCTTAGCATTTGTTACATTTACTGTACCTTGACAGGGATGTGATTTATTGACTTGTGAGACTCCAGGAGGGGAACTGTATCCACTGTGACAGGAACAGATATAACTCCCAGCAGTGTTGGTACAGTTGGCATTTGAACCACAAACTGAGGGGTCATCTTCACACTCATCAATGTCTGCATTAAATTAGTTTCATTGTTACTATGTAGGTCTTACATTACATTGAAGTATTATTGTTCATAATATTTTTAAAATTATTATATTTACCTCCATTTTGTATCACACAGGTTTACTTTGGTGTATTTGTTAAGTTAAAACCTGAAACATATTCATTCCTCTAAATTCTTCCTCTCCTCTTCCTTTTCGATGAAACATTGTGCATCATAAATTCATATTTAACACTAATATATTATGCTAAACAGCTTGCACCAGGTAAAAAAACACCATTACCACGTTCCCTGTGTTTAGTCCACTTAGTGTCTGTCATTAATGTGAAGTACAGTAACTATAAAATTATAATTTATGTGTATTCATTATAAAATTACTTTTAATACTGTGGTTCATTTTTATTTACACAGTACATCAACATGGAAAACGAATTCTGGTAAACTAATGGATTAGAGGAAAATAATCAGTATGATTACATTTTATAGATGACATTATATTCTCAGAAATGACTGCATCCAGTTTTATTTTTACATACTAAACACCTTAAGATCATAGAACAGTTGATGTTGAGAGATATGTCTTTTTTCTTTTCAATATTTACCTTGACATTGGTTTATACTGGTTATCGAAGTTCCAAGTTTGGATCTAAATCCAGTTTTGCAAGAGCATTTGTAACTCCCAGGAGTGTTGTTACACAATGCGTTTGGACCACAGATGGGGGGAGACTGTAGGCATTCATCAATGTCTGTGTTGAGTCAAGAACAAGAACACAATGAAAATAACCATTAGTGACTCAAACTAAAATAAAAAAATACATATTTTGTAGTGCTCTAATTTGAATCAAACAAATTTATAATCACTTATAGTTTTGATGTGCATTGTACCATGTACATTTGTCTTATACTGTAACTGTGTCTTCTATTGTTATACATTCACTGCAAAAGGAGTTGTCTGCCTACAGTGGTGTAATTGATAGGCATTGATAGTTGCCAGAATGGATTTACCAGCATTCAATACACCTGCCTGCTGAAGTGAAAGCCAAATTCCAAATTTTTCATTGTGTCAAAGACAGTCAGTCAGCTACATTCTGTAAAATTAGTTTTTACCTGCGCATGGAGTTGTATTACTTATCAGTGTAACACCAGCACCAGGGCCGTATCCAAGATCACAGGAACAATTGTAACTCCCAGCAGTGTTGGTACATTCTGCACTTGGACCACAGATCGATGGGTCCTCTGTGCATTCATTGATCTCTGCAGAAAATCAGTTTAAGTCATATTTACCTCTGATCCAAAACTGAGTTTGTGTTGTTGCTTCATTATCTTGTCCATCAGCAAGTAGTGTACAGTAAGTACAGTTGATAACTAAATTACCAAGCAATAAATATACTGTAGTTCTACCTGTCAACCATAGCATTTCTTTTTGGATTTATGTTTGTTAGTTCTTATGCTTCTTGGCGATTGATATGTATATAAACAACTACTGGTCATGTTTATTGGAAGATTGAGGTGGTAAAGGTATTCTCTTATTGTCATAGTAAAATAGATCTTTATTTTACTGTACAAAACATTCATAAAGGTTAATTCAGACCATATTTAAAAAAAAAATCATTGATGTTTCATCTTACATTTGACACATTTGAAATGTTTCTTCTGAAGTTGCTTTGATTTTTTTGCATTTCCAAGTATTTCAAAAAGACATTAGAAATTGCTACATTTTTACCTTGACAAGGGTATATATTACTTGTCATTGTGACTCCATCTGGAGGTCGGTATCCTGTATTACAGGAGCAGTTGTACTTCCCAGGCGTGTTAATGCACTCTGCATATGGACCGCAGATTGAAGGATTTTTATCACACTCATGGATGTCTAGAAAATGTTAGGGTTGTATTAATCTGGTTGTTATTTCCCACACAGTAATAGTACTGAACTGAATAATTTCAGTTTGGGTAGCCTAGATAATACCATAAATCCAATACTAGAAGAAAAACATAGTGTAGAAACAAGACTGTGATCAAGCCTAACTGTAGTGTTCAAGGAAAATAATTATAATTGAAAAATACATCAAAGATCTGGTAAGGTCCTCTAAGTCAGCTCCTTAGGAATGTTTCTAAGATAAAATAGGGATATCCTGGTGTTCCAATTGAAATGGTCTTCAAACCAGTTTAGTGAAATATGAGTCCTTCCTGACACCCCAGTACTGAATATAAACAAAAAATTCAAACCATCAAATAACTATAATAAGTTAAAACCTAACAAAATATAAAATGCAAGGCTTATAATGGAAACGTTATTTACTAAATGTAAGCAAACCAAAAGGTTTTTGAACTACTGTAAAACAATCTTACCCTGACATGGATGTGAGTTGTTTGTCACTTTGACTCCAGTGGGGATAATGAACCCAGTATCACAGGCACAACTGTAACTCCCAACGCTGTTGGTACATTGAGCATTTGGACCACAGATTGGGGGCGATTGTGCACATTCATCAATATCTGTTGAGAATGGCACTCTTTATTACAGTCCCTTCATGCTGTTAAATCATGGTCAGTAACAAAATGCCAGAGAAGTCCTGTTATTTGTATTATATTTTAGTGCTATTTAACAAACCACTGAATTGTTTTCAAATATCTTCAGAATAAAATTGGGTTCTATAATTTGATCAAAAGTCAGAAACTGTTGTTATAGAAATTCAAAGGGAACATCTGATCACTTCAAAAGGGTCTAATTTTAATTTAGTAGTCATCATAAAAAATGCTGCATATAAAAAAGTGTGGAAGCTAACAGTTTTTAAGGACTTAATGCTGATACTTGTCAATGTTATAAAATATAAATTTATTTGCAAAAGAAATAATGTTAATGATGTCTACCAGGCAGAAGCATGGTGGTGCAGTGGTTAGCATTGCTGCTCGCAGGGGCCTTGGGTTATATTCCAGTCTTCGGGTTCTATCTGTGTGGAGTTTGTATGTTTTCCCCATGTTCACATGGGTTTCTTCCAGGTGCTTTAGTTTCTTCCCACAGTCCAAAGACATAGTTGCAGGTCAACTGGCTTCTGGGAGAATTAGCCCTGGTGTGAGTGTATATTTTGGTGTCTGTGTGTGCCCTGCAATGGACTGATCTTGCCAGATCACCCATCACCATGAATTGGATGAATTGGATGAGGCGGTTAGATTTTTGATTAATGTGTAATTAGTTAAAATGAACATTTCACACAACATAGACTATGATAAGATGATCTTACCTTTACATGGCCATGATTGATTTGTCAGTGTGACTCCAGGAGGAGGAGTATACCCACTGTAACAAGAGCAGGTGTAACTCCCAGCATTGTTAGTACATTCAGCATTTGAACCACAGATTAAGGAGTTCTCTTTGCATTCATCGATATCTAAAGAAAATTATACAGTTTTCAAATAATGACATCACACAGTAATACAATCATTTCTAATGTTTACTTACTGTACTGTGGACTAAGGTATTACATATATCAATTAATGTTCTACATAGTACATTCAGTACCATATGTAATGTATCGATCTGTTCATTGTACCAATCTAATAATCAATTTGAGTACCATTGCAATAGACAATTGAAATGTTTGAATAAAACATATTAGCCATTATAACATTACTTATGTTTTAGCACTCCAAGGATTTAAATTTTAATGGTTCTGTATCTGTAAATGCATTAAAACAAAAGCCTCTTTGATTTGATTCTTATATTTTATTATATTGTAAGATGACCAGGGGAAGGGTGATCCAGGACAGATATTTCAGGAACAATTTGCTCAATATTTTTTTTATTAACATACAAAAATAACAAGTTACAACAAAATCAATCAAATTACAGAACACAGTCCATCCTTATCCTAAATCAAAAAGGGTTTTCCACCGTTCCTTAGCAGCATGGTAGCCCCATTTGTTATACTCATATCTCTGCTGCCTGCATAATTCGTACCTTACACACCCACTGATCCCTTGCACTCCCCCCTCACATCCATACTTCACCAAGTGGTTCCTACTGTCCCATAAAATCAGTTTGATTAAACACACAATGAACCACAACAGAAAATTGATCCTTTCATCGCCCTTAATCGTTTTCCAGCCCCATAAAACCACAGCCTCTGTTAGCTGGAAACTCGGCCATAACCCAGAAAATAAGACTCTATGTTTCTCCCAGACTAACTGTGCCATCTTACAGCCCCAGAACACATGCGCAATCGACTCTACCGCACCACATTCAGCCCCCGGGCACACAGATGACTTTGTCAGCTTATGTTTATGCCTAACTTCCCGCACCAAGAGCCTCCCCCACCCACACAACCAATTCAGGTCTTTCATCCTATTAGATAATCCTTTATAGTGCAGGAACCTCCAGCAATATTCTGGGACCATTATGCCTGGGTATTCTTTTTGCATGCACACCTCTCTCGCTCTTTCATACAAGGCTCTATGCCACACACACACCTCATCCAGCTTCCCATTCGAATACTTTGTCAACCAGATTGTTGCTTGTTTATAAAACCACTGTGTCCTTACCGCTTTGGGCGTGGTATTTGTCCACTTACACAAAGGCCGCAATGACTCATGTTGTACTCCTTATGCACAGCTTCACACACACCCGCAACAAATATAGCATTTAACTTTAAAGGTAGATCCGGTACATCTCTCCCACCTTGATGACATCCTTTGTACATATCCACCCTTCTCACATACTCGTACTTTCCACACCAGATGAATTGAAACACCAACCTTGTCAACTTTTTATGATAACATGTGGGCACAGGAAAAACATTTGCCAGAAAAACAAGCATAGGAAGTATATCCATTTTGATCTGTACCTTCCCAATATATGATAAATGTCTATTTCTCCACATGCCTCGCTTTCGGCAAACCCGGTTCAGCTGTCTTTTCCAGTTGTGTAGCCCAAGCACCCCAGATCCAAATTCTACTCAAATTCTATACAATACTTTAGCAAGGATCTTGTAATCTACACAGAGGAGTTGGATTGGCCTCCAGTTACCCAAATCTAAAGAGTCGCCTTTTTTATAGAGTAGGGCCAGGACCCCCTGCCTAATGGATTCACTCAACCCTCGGCCTTTTAAAATTTCCTCAAACACCTCTACCAAAACTGGTCCGAGTAGGTCCCAAAAGGTCAAGTAAAATTCCACGGGCAGCCCATTAATGCCCGGGACCTTGCCTTTCCCCAGGCTGCGCATGGCCTTCTCCACTTCCAGCAGCTCAAATCCTGAGTCCAGTCTCTCCATCTCCTGTGCCTCCGATCCATTTACCACCAGTCCAGCTATTTCTTCCATTTGTTCTATGTTTTTACTCTCCTCTTGAAAGCATGCCCCAAAATATCTCGAGGCAGCCTCTACCATTCCTTCTGACGACCGAACCACCCTATCAGAGCCCACACTAATACCTTCAAAGTTTCTCTTTACTTGTTTCGCCCTCACTGACCTAAAGAACTGGCTTGACACATCCTCTGATTGCTCCATTACACGGTCACCCAAACGAAACAAAAAGTCTCGTGCCCTACTAACGTGAATCTCCTTCAGCTGGACCTTCAACTCTTGGGCTCTTTGAACATCAAAGACCAGACCACAATTCCCTTGCTCATAAATCTTTTGTAGTTCCTCCTGTAACCGCCACACCTCCATGTTCTTTCTACGTGCTCTCAGCGTGCAATACTGCTGAGAGATCCTTTTAAGTTTCACACCTTCCCACCATTCAATTAAAGCTGGCCTGGTGCTTTTCTGAACTACCCATAATTGCAGTTTGTCTCTGATCAGCTGGATGTAATCGTGTTCCTGCAGAACGGCTGTATTTAATTTCCAGACTCCTCTTCCAAAACACGTGCAAGAGTCACCAATTTCCACCTGAATGATTACATGGTCTGAAAACCATGTCGGAGTCACTGTGACACTTTGGATTGAAATGGCCAAGGATACAAACATACTGTATAATCCAATCTTTTCCCCACTCCCCTGGTATTTTGTCACGTGACCGGAAAGTTTGAGAAGAAACCTTTAAAACTGTCTTTTAGTTCAAAGTCACGCAACAGCTGATTAATCTCGGTTGCCCCTGTTGTCCATGCCAAAATGTCTTCATTAAAATCCCCCACCAAAAAGACCCGCCTGTTTGTAGTGCACCAAGCCGCTAGGTCAGCAAAGAAACCCCTCCGCGCGCGCTGCGCTCTGCTGCTGCGTACACACATATCAAACGGACTTTGGTGCCCGCCCACAATCCATCCACCACAATCACCCTTCCTGGACTTACCACAAAATACTCCTCCACCATCGTGCTCCCAAAAACAATTCCAACCCTTGCCGAATGCACTCCCCCCACACTCCACCTGTGACTTGTGAACCTGTGAATGTCATATTCCACAGCTAAATGAACTTCTTGTAGGAAGCACACGTCAAACCTGTGCTTCCTCAAAGTTTCAAAAACTGCAGTCCTCTTTATTCTGTCTTTCAGACCTCTTGCATTGACAGTACAGATATGGAGACTCATGGTGGTTCCAGCCCTGTCTCTTTCTCCATGCCATCTGACTGGTCAGAGCTGGAATCCTCCGAAATATCTGTCACAGGTGAGTACCCCCCCATAGAGGGATAGCGCAAACTGTCTTCAACAGGGACCTCAGGTAAGTTTTCTCCCTCCTCCTGGCCGAAGCTGGAGATTCCTCCTCAACAGGGTCGCCTGATTCTTCTGCTTCGACCTCCATTCCTGGCATTGGTTGATCCTCCATCTCCTCGTCCTGGCCCTCTTCCACTGGTTCCTCCCTCACCTTCTTCTCCTCTTCCGCACCGGAATTGCCCTCATCCTCTTCCCTTCATCTTTTAGCTATCACTTTCCCAGGTTCCTTCTCGCTTTCTGCCATTTCCGGCACTGTGGCATTTTTGTCGTCCATATCCTGACCAGCTGGGCCTTGCCCTGCTTCCTGCTGAAGCTCAACCTCTTGTGTTCCCTCATTAACTGGAGACACACCCACTTCCGGCCTAGCCCCCTTTTCCTCTTCCTCAGAGGCCTCCTCCTCATTTCTGTCTTGGTCATATTCCCGTGCCATTTGTATGTTTCTCCACTTACAGCCCTTGAACAAGTGTCCTTCCATGCCGCATAGAGTGCACACCTTCTTTCGGCATTCCCTCGCAACATGCCCGGTCTCATCACATATCGTACACACATTCTCCCTACACTCGGCCGCATGATGTCTGAAGTTATGACATTTCCTACAGAACTGGGGCTGATTTTGATAAAAAAAATAGCCCCTGCTGGAACCCAAAGAAAAAGATGCTGGGGGGTGATGGTAGCCCCCTGCCCCACGTGCATCAGATCAAAGTAGCACTTTATACTTCATTTTCCCAGTCCAGATATTACGGCTATCCATAATTTTCTCTGGCTGACCCATGACTGGGACATGTCGTAGGAGGAAAACCGTTACATCAGCATCCCCAAGAAAGGGATCATATAAGTGCACTATCACCACACGAAAATTGTCATTGTAGCAACCCAACACCTCATAGTCTCTCAAAAAATTCTCCTTTTTCTTGTCCATAACTCTAGCAGATGCCCTCTTATATATCTCTTCATCCCTCAAAGAAACATCAATATACTTCAAGGGTCTATTCCCTTGTACACACCACACATCATTGGACATAAGGCCCAAAACCTCAAACAAAACGTCCAACGTCCAGGTGCTTCACCCTCATGCATCCAGCGGAACCGCAAAGTCCATTTCAGCCTGGGAGCCTCCCCAGGCCGGTCGTAGGAGTCAAACCCTTCCGCCATCCTGGAGGAGGCCTCCAGGCCGGCTCTCTGAAGGGTCCACTCCAATCCAAAGGCACGAAGACTTCAAAGCAATCCCCAAAGTCCAAGCAATCCAAAGCAAAGAGTAGTCCACAGGCAAAAACCCGATCCGTTTGTCGTCGCTCCGGTAGCTTAGACCTGAGCAAGATGGCCGCCAAGAGAAACCAGCTGACCCGCAGATGGAAAGGGCTTAGTCCAAAAACAACGAGACACAGGTGTGTCTCATCAGGAAACAAAATATATATGCCCTGGAAACAGTGAACCGGCGCGGAAGCCAGTAGGTGAATGTGTTTGGAGGAGATAGTGGAATCAGGTTGGTGTTGGTAAGGATCGAAGAATAACGGATAAACGGAAGGAATAAAGGATTACGGTTTATGGTTTGTGATTTGGATACGATGCGGATTTGTGGTACTTTACGGACTTTGGAACTTGGACTGAATAAGGATTGAGTGAACGGATTGAGGATTGGCTTAGAAGACGGACGGACTGGAGAAACAGAAAACTCCCCGGAAATAAAAGAAGAGAAGCGTGGTGTGAGTACTTTTGTCTCGGTTACATAAACCTTTCCCCCGGAGACACCACAATATTATAACATGAAAGAAGCTTTATTTTCTGCCACTTAATTTTAGGTTTGTACCTTCAACATATCTGCTTCTTTTAATACAATTGAGCAGATATCTAAAGTGGCTACGTACTGTATATTTGGTGTCATGATCACTTTTTTGTTCGTTCTTTCAAGCACGTAAGGTGGAATTTATTGTTGCAGATGCATGTATAAATTATAAGCACTAGACTGTAGGTAGTGTGGGAGATTGGTGTGGTATCATAGAAAATAATGAGTGAAAGCACAGACACCACACCAAATGTATTTATTGTACACAATTGGTAAGTTATCAATTAAGGTAACAAAAACAAACAAGAACAGTAATTGAGTAAATTGACATTGGTAGTCCGTTCACCAACAGGTGGAGAACCTTCATCTGCCAGACTTACCTTCGCAGTAGTCTGAATTATTTGCTGGAGGGAATGTGTCAGGGAATTTGTATCCATTATTACAAGAACACCTCCCAGTATCTGTATCACATTGTGAGTTTGTGCCACAGGCTGATGGAGAACAAGTGCTGTGGACTAAAAATTACATACTGATATATTGTATGATGTGGTTGTTGGAAAATGTACTGTATAGTTTAGAATAACCTTCTAATTATTCATTGGAATATAATTCAGACAATTGACCACAAACTTTGTTTTTTATATCCTCTTTTATAGTTTTTAAAACAAACAAATAATGTAACTCTTTAGTTTCAGTCTCAGCTTAATTTACATTACAGGAGCAGTGGCTCTGTGGCTAAGGATCTGTGCCTGTAGCTGGAAGGCTGCTGGTTCATATCCTGTGGCCGGCAGAGGAATCCTACTCTGTTGGGCCCCTGAGCAAGGCCCTTAACTCCAACTGCTCCAGGGCTGCTGTATAAATAGCTGACCCTGTGCTCTGACCCCAAAAGCTTCTCTCTCTCCCTGCCTGTGTGTCTCATGGAGAGCAAAGCTGGAGTAAATGAAAAGGCAAATTCCTAATGCAAGAAATTGTATATGGCTAATAAAGTGACTTTAGGATTTTTGTTAGAAGTACTGTAGTAGTTCTTAATTGCTATTCAGGAAAGAGATTAATTAATTGCTATTCATGCTGGAAAGAGAAGAAAAGAAACACAACGTTTTGGCCATGGAGCCTTCTTCGAGTGTTTTGTTAATACTTGAACTACTGTAGTTGCTATTCTGTAAGGGGAGAACATAAAGAACTAATTTATTAATCCCAAATGCGTAAATTACAACTTAAAGAAATAATTGTAGAATTGTAAAGTTCTCACTTACATTTAATCAATAAATACTTTAAAATACACACTAATCTATGTAACATGTCAAACATTGGGGAAAAACATTGTAAACAATTTCATACTGTATATGCAAAGCTGTTGAAATCATTTTCATTTATCTAGCTATAGCACATGCAAATTCATACTGCTGAAACAATAGGGATCTTCTGTTGTATCTTCATAAGAACTGCGCATTGTAATGTATGCCTGTCCTTCATTACCTAGCTTTTAAAGCTTCCATTTCCATTTTGTTCTGTATCTTTCAGCAGAGATATACTGTAGGTTTCTCTAACTAAATTTAAACACAGAAAGCAGCCTGTGTTCTCCTTCAGTGGTCTTGTGTCCTTGTGTTCAAGGAAATTTAACTGCTTGATTTTTAAACTTGAAAATAGATTACTACTGAAGTTATTTTTAGTACATTTATTCAATCTGAAATTCAGTAAATTAATATAATCCACATGAGTAATTTAGATTAAACAAAAGTAATAACACCAATCTGGTAAAGAGTATACTCACTTGAACAATAAGTTGAATAGATATAGACTGGTTTAGGCAGACTGTACACATAGTATCCTCCTGGACAGGCCTTTACTTCCATATTTTGTCTCCAATAGCAGCAGACGGAACCATAATAAATGCAAGCTTCCGTTACTTGGCTTCCATTACCTTCTTGTGGGAGATTACCATTCATCCAGATGGGATATGGTGCTCCACAGTGATAACTAGTAATACAATTTGTAGGTAAGATGTCTCCAGCCAGTCCTTCAAAGCGATACCACTCACCATTCATAGGTTCTTGGATCCAGTGATTGGTAAAATATGTGAACCCAATGTTGCGCCATGACTCATTCAGTTTGATGTATGAGAAGCATGGATCCTGGGCTACAGGTCAGATTCAGAAGAGAGAATAACAGAAGAGGTCATTAATTTAACTGACTTAAAAAAACGGATTTGATTATACAGTACATATGTTTTTTTCAGAAATAAAGACATTTACAGGGTAAAGCCCACCACATTAAGAGGCTAGTTTGATATTTTTAATGACTTTGTTAAAATTTAGGCACATGCCAATCATTAATTTCTTTTTACTCCAAATTCTTAAAGATCCTCTGTTTGTTTTACATATCAGCGAGATGTCTTTCGACTTTAATCTCATGCAAATCAACCATATCACTTTTTGTTGGTTATTTTCCAGGAATGTTTCCCTGAAAGCTACTATAGAGGGAAAAAATACAAATAAAGTAAAAGAGAATACATAATCTTTATGAGCTAGTCTTTGAAATAAGAACATACTGTAAGCACAATATTTCTAGCTTTGAGCCTACTTGAATAACACCAAGATAAGACTTTATAGGACTGGTGTCCTTGACAACTATCAACACATGACAAATACTAATTTATTTTTTTTAATTAAAGTTAGAGCCAATTATAGATGGTCACACAATGAGAATAACAGATGATAAAGATCTACTTTTTAAAATAATGCTGTTCATATATTGTAGTGTAGTGGTTAGCATTGCTGCCTTGCTGTTCAATGTCAATCCTGGGTTGTAGTGTGCGTGGAATTTATTTAGGCTCCCTGTGTTTGCATGAGTTTTCACAAGATGCTCTGGTTTTCTTCCACAGTCCGAAGACATACTGGTAAGGTAACTGGCATCTCAGAAAATTGGCCCTATGACCATTTCTAATGAGAAATGTGTGTCTTCCCTGCAGTGGACTGGTGTCCTGTCTGGGATGTATCCTGCCTTGTTCTTATTGCTTGCCAAGATAGGCTCTGGTTCCCCTGAGAACCCAAAGTGGATGAAGCAGTTAGAAAATCAATGAATGATCACATACAGTAAGAAACTATTCATCTGTGAGACATTAACAGTGCTGATTCAATCATCAAGTCAGCCAGTCAGGTATTTGTATTTGTAGATACAAATTGGCTTCAAGTTCAGTCATTTAGTAACTCCTAGCAGTTACTATAACTATGATCTCTCTTGGCACCAATAGAACTGATCCTTCCATTCTTGCAAGATTATTGAGTCATGGACAGAACTTTACTATACATTTGGGCATGTTTGGATGTGTGTCACTTATCATTGACAATTAATTCTGTGTTTTAGCTTTCTATTGACAAAAGTTTATTCATGTTTGTTGAGTGCCTGAATAGAAAAATGCATAGAATCTCCTGTTCTGGTTGCTTTAGCCATCCGATCCAAAGCACTAAACTTAGTTGAACACAGTTGTTGTGGGTCACTAAGAAATAAGACATTAATAAAATGAGGTATAAGACCAGGCAACTTTGCCATTAGATATTTTTGAATATCCATATTATCATCAATAACTTGTTGAAACACCAAAAAGCATAACAATACAGCATAGAATGTAAAAGGGGTCTGTTCTTTTTATATGTAGGTCATTTCTCTTTTATTTAGCATTTTAAAGACATAACTAAATTATGTCTATAACATATCTAATGTTAATATGACAAATTGACATAATAAATAAAGTTCATAATATACAGTTTGTATAGCACAAATGGAGTTGGTCATCCAATATATATTGCTATTGTATTTTACAAGCACTTTCTTGGTGCAGCAGGAGAACACTGTTTTTTATGACAATATATTTCTTTTCAAAGAACTATGCTTTAATGTTTAAATACTACTTATAAACTATACTTTTGTACTGATATACTCCTATCCAACGATATACTATATAGTCTTATGTAGTATATAGTATAGTAGGTAGTATATGCTGCTTGTAAAGTCAAGGGCAATAAAGCTGCTTGGTGAGCCTGAAACAGTCTCTTCCCACACTACCTACAGTACACAGGACTTGTTTTGCTGCAGTATGTTTAGGTTAAGAATGGGTTAAATGGGATAGAAAACCAAAGTAAACTAAAGGCTAAATACTCAAATTGGCACGACATAATGACCAAAAAACCCACAGGGATCTTGTATTAGGACCATGAGTGTCCTAATTTATATCAATGGTCTAGACTGTACTGTTAGTAAACAGTTGAAACCTAACAAGTATGTGGGAAAAAATCAAATTACAGTAGGTGGATTGATAAACACTGTAGAAGTATGTAAAATAATGTAAAAATGATTAGTGATACTACCTTGTAGCCTGATCCCATTAGATCTCAGGAGTTAAGCAATGTTGTGAGTAGACAAATACATAAAAATCAAACAATGTTAGGATATGTAATTAAAAATGCAAGATTTCAGTTCTTGTGCTAAAAATGTAATACAATGCCTCATTTACAATATTTATGTAATATTTATTAGTATACTACAGTTTTGGTCAAAACTTTAGTTACAATTTAAATTTCAAAGAAAAGTCCTATTGTAACTTAAAAGAACTGAATCTCTCTTAGTCTTGAAAAAAGATTATGGGTAGGATCTGATTCAAGTATTCAAAATTCTCAAAGGCAAAGTTAACTCAATTGACTCAGAAGAAAAATGGAAACTACAGGGAAGCGCTCTTAAATATGAGAATAGGATGTACTTTTTAAGCAAAGAAACAAGCTATGCAGTCGTATTGAAGCTGATGCTCTTCTTTCAGGCATCTTTCATGAAACGGATCAACAATAAGACTGCCATAAGACTGTACAACGCATCCACCTTGCGTCTTGGCAGAGGCAACATCGACAGTGACCTGTTTCTGGACTAAACGCATCTACACATCTACTGCTACATCTGTTCTCTTTCTTTTTCTTTTTCTTTTTCCCATTTACAACCACTTTTTGTGCAATATATGCCAGGGACCTGTGCAATACATTTATATTTATATCTATAGTTACATCTATATTTATATTCATATGTGTGATATGAGTGTGATACGATTTTCTGTGTACTGTTCTGTTCTAGTTTGTTCTTGTGCGTCCGGACTGTGAGTAACTCTTGTATTGTATTGTATGTATTGTACTATTATTATATAATTCGTTACACTGTGGCTGTGTTGTGTGTGTTAAGCTGCTGTTGCACTGCAATTTCCCTCACGGGATCAATAAAGTATCTATCTATCTATCAAGATTCTCCCTCCAAATGAGTTACATGGATGAATGGCTTCCTTTTCTTCCTGTTATGCATTATAGTCTTCTGGGTTTAAATTTCCACTGTTACTTACCAGATAATAAAACACTACTATTGGCATTTTCACTTGAAAAGGAAAGCAGTGAACCTGCAGAGGAAGAAATAAAACATTAAGTCACTGGGAATTTGCCAGTATGATATACTGTACATGACACTAGCATGACATTAGCAGCCTAGTATACAGTGGTACTTATTATTTATTTGAATTTAGCAGAACAGAGTCCAGTGGCAAATCCATGGTTACAGTGGTGCTAGAAAGTTTGTGAACCTTTTAGAATTTTCTGAATTTCTGCATAGATTTGACCTAAATTGTGATCAGATCGTCATCTAAGTCATAAAAGTAGATAAAGCGAACCCAATTAAACAAACACACAAAAGGATCTACTTTTTCATTCATTTAATGATTAAAATGATCCAACATTAAATGTCTTTGGCAGAAAAAGTGTGTGAACCTATGCTTTCAGTAACTGGTGTGACCCCCTTGAGCAGCAATGACTTCAAATGTTTACAGTAACTGTTGATCAGTCCCGCACATCGGCTTGGAGGAATTTTGGCCCATTCCTCTTAACATAACTGCTTCAACTCAGTGATGTTGGTGGGCTTTCTAGCATCAACTCCCCGCTTCAGGTCCTGCCAACAATTCTATTGTATTAAGGTCTGAACTTTGACTTGGCCATTCCAAAACACAATTTTTTCTGCTTCAACCATTCTTTGGTAGACTGACTTGTGTGTTTAGGGTCTATGTCTTGCTTCAAAACCCACCTTCTGTTGAGCTTCAGTTCACGGACGGATACCCTAACATTCTCCTGTAGAATTTGCTGGTACAATCCAGAATTCATAGTTTTGTCAATGATGGCAAGCCATCCTGGTCCTATGGCAGCAAAACAGCCCCAAACCATGATACTGCCACCACTGTGTTTCACGGTTGGGATGAGGTTCTTATGTTGAAATGCAGTGTTTGGTTTTCGCCAAACATAATGTTTCTCATTTAAGCCAAAAAGTTCTATTTTCGACTCATCTGTCCACAAAACATTCTTCTAGTAGTCTTCATCTCATCCAGGTGGTCTTTAGCAAACTTTAAATGGGCAGCAATGTTCTTCTTGGAGAGAAGTGGCTTTCTCCTTGCTATCCTCCCACGCACACTATTCTTGTTCAGTGTTTGCCTGATGGTGGACTCATGAACACTGACATTAGCTAGTGCAAGAGAGGCCTGCAGATCCTTAGACGTTACCCAGGGGTTCTCTGTGATCTCTTTTGTGTGTTATTTGTTTTAATGGGTTCTCTTTATCTATTTTTATGACTTAGGTGAAGATCTGATCACATTTTAGGTCAAATTTATGCAGAAATTCAGAAAATTCTAAAGGGTTCACAAACTTTCTAGCATTACTGTAAAGAAGTTATATGTGAATGAAAAAAGTAAATAAAATTATGAATATTCAGTTTTGGTGTGCTCTCCACCATAACTGCATTTACTGCTTAACAACATTTAAGGACCTTTGGAACTACAGATTGTCCCCAGCTAAACTTACCTTATGTAATTTCTCTACATACAGTATCTTATCAAAAACATTGCTCTAATTTAAAGTGATTCATATTCAATTTATATGAGAGCCAGAATGTATTAAATCAAATGTTAAGTCTAGATATGTGGTACATGCATTATACACAGACATTGTAACTCAAGCTCAAAGCTTTCTTTCTGGTGAATCAAAATTTACCAACTTACCACTATTCAAGATGTATTTTGATCACAATCCTAAAATACTAGAACTTTTCAGGATGGTTTTAGATAAGATCACTTTATTAGCCATATTCAATTTCTTGCATTACAAATTTCTTTTCACATACCCCAGCTTGCTCTCCATGAGACACACAGGCAGGGAGAGAAGCTTGGGGTCAGAGTGTAGGGTCAGCCATTTATACAGCACCCCTAGAGCAGCTGGGGTTCAGGGCCTTGCACAGGGGCCCAACAGGGTGGAGTTCTTCTACCAGCCACAGGATTTGAACCAGCAACCTTCCAGCCACAGGTGTAGATCCTTAGCCACAGTGCCACCACTCCACCCAGCTTCTGAATGAATGTTTTTCATTTTTTAGACACATCCATCTCACCTTTGAAATAGTTTGGTAGATAATTTGTTGCCATTACTAATTTTATGTCCCTTTCTTAGTGTGTATCCAAAAATCCATTCCAGGACCTGTTCTGTTTTTATTCTATTTATATCTTATTGGCAAAAATGGTGTTTGCTTTCATTGTTACCCTGACAACATTTAGCTTTACATTTCTATCTAATGTGTCTATGTCTCTAGTCTGTAAAACTGTGTGAAGTTTATGATTTATGAGGTGATGTGCATAAATCACAGGGAAGACACACCCAATTTATTACATTTTCTACAACGTGGAAACACTAGCCTCAAATTATGCCCTGCTATGAGAAATCTGGGCTCTTGTTTGATCCTGAGAACTGTCTTAATGCCCATATAAAGCAATTTATAAACTCTCTTACTTTCACTTCAGAAATACATGCTTTTGGTCTTTTCTTGATTACAATGTTGCAGAAATCCGGATTCATGCCTTTATCACATCTCAACTAGATTACTGTAATACTTCATAACGGTCTCCCTTCCCGCTCCTTAAACAAACTTGAAATGGTCCAAAACTTACTTTCTTGACTTCTAATGCATTCAGGGCTCAATTACTTTACTCCAACATTACTCCAACTCTGACATGTCTTCAATGGATCACCATTATTCAGAGCATTCAGTTCAAAATTTTACTTTTAACTTTTAAAGCCCAAAACGCCAGTTCTCCACAATACATCACATCTCTCATTACTCCTTATGTACTAAGTACCTTCTTATAGGTAGATGTGTCTCAGGGCATTTGCTTTCAGCTGCCTTACTCTGGAACTCACTCCCTCCTAATTTGAGAAATGTTATTTGTACTCTGTTTAGTCAGAATTTTAGTGTTTTCTTTTTTCTCCTTTTTCCACAATAAGCTCTATCTTTATTTCAGTTCATTTTTTATATTTTTTTCTTCTTTCTCCTTTTTATTTGTTTTGTTTTATCCTGTGAAGTCCTCCAAACACTGCTGGTGTACATGGGCAGTTAAATAAATCCATATAATGTTTACATAAATCCATATGATATGTTTAGTTAATTCCAAAGGTATTGTTCAAAGCTAGAGATTTAATAGTTTTGTGATAAAAACTACCTAGACCTAAACTGAAATTTTTCTAAAGGTCATATTTTTTTGAGATTACACATCAATGGGAAAAAATGTAGGGAATAAACAGGACATTTAATAAATGTCTTACAACTGGATAGTTCAAATCACTTTGATGAATAGCACGGATGTCTGAAGTTGTCCATTAGTTTTACTGACACATTGTGACACAAAACACAGAAAAGGTAAACTACATGAACTAAATCATATGAAAGAATGAATTTAGTACAATTCTGTTTCCTAATAAAATGAGTGGTAAACAATTGTCTGCTTTTTTACATTCTGTATGACAACATGTATGTTTAAGGTTCCTTTTCCTATAGTATAAACATAGAGGGAGAATATAAAAAAATCTCCTTGTAGGTGTTAGATAAAACATAGCAATATTTCTTGATGACAGTTTGTATCCCAAAGCTCTGTGGAATATACTGTATGGAATGAGGTAAAGACATGAAGGATTACTTATTCATTGTTGCATTTAGATATTTCTAAATTCTGAAGTATTAAAATAAAAAATATATTTCACAAATTTATTTTATATTTTATATACTGATGGAAAAAAGAAATGCATCATTTCTGGAATGAGAATACCATAATTATAGCTTATGTACTTTCACAAAAAGTTGTCAATTTATTTTGTATTGCCAATCACACAAAAGCTTGTTAGGTGCACTTTTACCCAACGGAACAACGCCTGATCAGGTCACCTTTAAAAAAGGCTTTCAAAGCTTAGGTCACTGCAAGAAAAAGATCGCGCTTAGTTTTCTGTGCATTCCATAATGCTTTGAATGTCACCAGAAGCAAGGGAGAGTGCTGTTAGTATGCTGCAGGCAGGCATGTCATGTGCCAGTGTTGCCAGACACTATGGAGTAAGCTGCTCCACTGTATCCCGACAGCAGAGAAGGTTTCAGCAGACTGGCAGGACAGATAACAATCCAAGATCCGGTCGCCCTCGAGTGACCACACCAGAGCAGGACCGACACATCAAACTGGCGCATCTGAGAGATCATTTCAGATCTGCCACCTGTACTGCTGCTGAAACTGCTGGCAGACAATGCCCGCATCAGTTACAGGACAGTGAGGCTCCATGCTGCTGGCCTAAGAGCAAGGTGACCTGTCAGAGGCCCTCTGCTCACACCTCCTAGAAGTCACACCTGACTGGCTTGGGGCCAGACAGAGGCTGCGATGGACTTATCAGCAGTGCCATCAGGTCCTCTTCATGGATGAGTCACTCTTCAGCCTGTTTCACGCAGACAGGAGGGCCAGAGTGTGGAGGAGGAGGTGTTGCATTTCTTTTTTCCATCAGTATATATTTTGGCTTTTTCAAACGTGGACTAACATAAAGGTTGGATATCCTGTTACACAATTTTTCAGAAGTGACAGCATGTGTGATGGAAAAAAACAAGCTGAAGGTAATGGACACATTTGTCTCACTTTGGAGATGCAATATTCTATGCCCTGGTCAAAGTTACTAATGATCTTCTATAGCTTCTGATTCTGGTTCTCTTTCTATACTCATCCTTCTTGATCTCAGTGCTGCTTTTGACACTGTTGACCATGACATCTCATATTGAGACTGTGTTTGGAATTTCTGACACTGCTCTCAAATGGCTCAAGTCTTACCTCACTGATTGTGTCACTTTGTCTCTCTTAATGGGTATAGGTCTGCAATTGGTCTTGTTAAGTCTGGTGTTCCTCAGGGCTCCATACTGGGCCCCTTGCTCTTCAGGATTTACATGTTTCCACTTGGTCAGCTTTTAAGATCACATGGCCTCAGCTGTCATTTCTACGCTGATGATACTCAAATATACATCCATACCAAACCTGACACTGATGTGGCTGTCTCTATTCTATCTAATTGCATCTCTGACATAAAAACTTGGATGACTCAAAATTTCATTCATCTTAACTGTGACAAGACTGAAGTCATGCTTATTTTATACCCCCCATCAACTTCGTAAAGCCAATCCTGTAACCCTATCTGTAGATGGTTCTGTACTTGAGCTTCAGTCTAAATTGAAAAACCTTGGGGTGATATTGGATTCCGGCTTAACATTCGACCCACATGTGCAGCATATTGTCAAAACATCTTTTTTTCACCTCAGAAATATCGCTAGACGACACCCTATGCTATCAGTAACTGTGGCTAAAACGCTGATCAACACATTTGTGTTCTCTCGAATTGACTACTGTAATGCTATACTTACTGGGGTATCTAAATCTACTTTGAACAAACTGCAGTATGTCCAAAATTCAGCAGCCAGGATCCTGACCAGGTCTAGTGCAAGTGATCACATTACGCCTATCCTGGAGTCCTTGCACTGACTTCCTGTTAAATTCCGTGTGGACTTTAAAATCCTCATGCTCACCTATAAGGCTCTTCATGGCCTGGCACCTCAGTACTAATTGTACAGTTCTAATTCTGAGGAAAAGTAAAAACCAACAGATTATATGAAATTCATAATAGATACAGATTTATTGTTTAGAATTAATGAGGATGTTTACTGATACTGCTGGTGGCTCAAGCTGAATGAGAGGTTACACTTGGGACATGCTTTTCTTTTCTCAGGGCATTCAGGGCATGTGCAAAAATGCAGACATTCAGCTATACATTTTTCGGGGGGCTTTGTTATCCAGAGGCATTTCCAATGCTCACATCATGACTAAACAAGATGTATTGTAAATGCACATGTAGGAATATCACAACAAATGATTACTGTTCAGGACACTAACTCTATGTCTGGTTTGCTCAGAAATATACATGGACTACTGGACATTTAGGCTCTGCACTCTATTCCCTATCATGGCTTGGTTGAGCAGTTTATTCTGACCCTTGAATTATGCTGTGTAAGTTCGTATTGGAAAGTTGTAAAGACTGGAGGATTTTTTCTTTTCTATCATTTTTATGATCAAGAAGCACTTCAACATTCAAATGGATTTTCATCCCTTGAACTGTTGTACAATGCGCTTCTAAACACCTAAGATAACATTTTGCATATGAGAGACCAGCTTGCATGTTACTCAGAATTGGCTTGGCAGAATCTTCAGGAATCTCAATGCAACCAGAAGACATTGTGCAACCAGCAGAGGAGGTCTAGAGAACTGTAAGACCACTTGGGCAGAGAGTGTTGTAACTCATTCTGAATTTAGAGAACAAACTTTTGAGTCTGTGGCAGGGGCCTTATGAAGTTTTCAGGAAGACAGAACCAGTGATGAACTCCACAGAAAGGAGACATGAGGAGCAAATTTTCATATACTATTAATGTGCTTAAACCCCAGGAGGCACCTGCTCTGATCAAACCATCAATGTTTGTGCATTGCACCCTGCAGTATGAAGAACCAGAAAAAATCATGTGATGTAGCAGCAAACACTCTGTGCCTGAGATCAATTGTCTGAAGTTTACCCGGAAACATGCATCTGTCATCGCATATCACATCTAGTTGAAACAAATACAAATACAAATCAAACGCGGTGGCGCCCACGTAGGCAGCAGCCCAGCGAGCTCTCTTAAATGGATCTTTTTATTATTGTTTTTTTTCGTTCCCTCTCCCGTACATAATTTATGATCTACAAACACTTTTAGACATCGAAACAAGATCCTCAGGACTATCACTCAGTCTGGAAGATCTGGACTGCATCAGCTCGCACGGACTTCTCCGACAAGGCCTGGAAACCACATTATCACCTGAACAAGGTAACCAAGCCAGGAAGCGTCGCGAATGATGTGAGCGAAAAAGGAAACGTGGTAAGCGAGCTGGGCTACAAACAAGACTAAAGACTGAACAGAACAAACATCCTCTACCGACTATTTTACTCGCCAATGTCCGATCCCTCGACAACAAACTAGATGATCTCAGACTGAGACTCTCCACACAACGAAAAAATTAAAGAATGCTGTGCTTTTATTTTCACTGAAACACGGCTAACAGACCATATTACAGACTGTTATGATGTTATTATGGACCTTAACGGTTTTTCTGCCTTCCGCATGGACGGAACTACAGAGTCCGGTAAAACCAGGGGTGGGGGAATGTGCATTTTGATTAACAACACATAGTGCAACAATGTATCTACCATCACGAAACACTGCTCACCCGCTCTGGAATTTTTAATGATCAAGTGCCGCCCCTTCTATCTGCCGAAGGAATTTACAACTGTTATTTCACCGCCGTCTACATCCCCTCTGACGCTAATGGCAAAGAAGCGCTAGAGGTACTGTACACTGTCATAAACAAACAGGAATCTGCACATCCTGACACAACCTTTATCCTCGCGGGTGACTTTAATCAAACAAATCTCAACTCCGTTCTCCCAAAATACCATCAGCATGTCTCCTTCCCAACGAGAGGAGAAAACACTCTGGACCACGTTAACACCAAGATTCAGAATCCTTACAAGGCCGTACCCCTCCCCCACTGTGGAAACTCAGACCTCATCACTCTGTTTCTCCTCATGGCATACAGACAGCTGCATAGGCGAGTGAAAGCAGTGGTCAGAACGGTGAAAGTGTGGCCTGAAAGAGCTGAATCAGTCCTGCAGGACTGTTTTGAATGCACTGACTGGGATGTGTTTAAAGAGGCAGCCATACAGTGATCATACACCAACATACAGGAATATGCATCATCAGTCACTAGCTACATCAGGAAATGTGCTAATGATGTTACACTCACAAAAGAAACAAGAACTTTTCCTAACCAGAAACCATGGATGAACAGTGAGGTCTGCATCCTAATCAAAGCAAGGGATGCAGCATTCAAATCGGGCAATAAATCAGAACTAAGGTCAGCCAGGAAAAATCTAAACAGTGGTATTAAACATGCAAAAATCAACTGGCGGGTGTATTCACAGACATTTTCAACATGTCTCTGGCCCAAGCCATAGTCCCCACCTACTTCAAGTGAACCACCATCATCCCAATACTAGATGCCAATACCAATTAGATAGCGGTGAGATAAAGTGGATGGAGTGTTGAATTAATAATTTAGTAACTTTCCAATATAAATGCAATACGGAAGATATTTTCTTCACAGTTTGTTTACTGAACACATACTGTATAAATATTTTCAAATATTACTGAAGTCTATATGTGTGAAATGGTAGTGTTTCCCAAAGTTCTTTTATAGATTTGTTATTAAATACTTAAGTAAACTTAGTACACAGTGCCTTTTTAAATGCTTGGCTTAAATGACACAGCTAAGTATTATGACAGTTGCTATTTAAAGCCTTTTTCAAGAAACTGTAATTGCTTACTAATATTCACTTTTTAAGGCTGAAATGCCAACTCCTGTGGTTTTTGTAGAGAGTTTTAAATGCAATAAACTTATTGTAACTTGGTAAAGGAAAGGGGGAAATTTGGCCATGACACCAGGTTAACACCCCTTTTTGAGAGAGAGTCAGGAGCTCAGTTTTAGGTCTCATCCAAAGGATGGAGCCTTTTTTACAGTATAGTGTCCCCATCATTACACTGGGACATTATGACCCTCACAGCCTGCAGGGTGAGCACACCCTAATGATCCAGCTTACACCTCTTCCAGCAGCAACCTTTTGTTTCCCAGGAGGTGTCCCATCCAGGTACTGTCCAGGTTCAAACCTGCTTAGCTTCAGTGAGTTGGTAGGTGTTGCTTAACTACCGTAGTAAGTTTGAACAAACTAAATGTGATTTAGATGTACTCAAAGGATACAGCTTTTGGTAGCAGTTAAACCAACAAGACACTGTGCCTAGAGATTGGACTTGGGAATCTTTAGAGAAAATCACATCAAAAGTAAGTGTTAGGAATCCCTGATGGAGAGATATGAGGATCCTGTGCAGACGCAGGAGTGGGTAGTTGACAAGGCAGGCGAACAATCCAATACGATCGGTGAGTTCGTGGTCCAAAGGAAAAGGGTGTTTCAGAATCCAGGAAGTACGATAGAAGCGAACAATCCTAAGAAAGAGGCAAGGTCGTGGTCAAAAAGGGTAAGGTAGGTCGTCGTCCGGGGAGAACACGGGAGGCAAACAATCGAGGTCTAAAGTCGAAAAGGCAGAAGGGGAGTCCAGAATCCAGAATATACGAGATACGGAAAAACGCCAGGTAGAGCTCTCAAGGAGTAGACTCAATACCGAGCAGCGGGAAGCAGGTTAGGATGGTATAAATAGTGCGGCGTGCCACACGGTAGAGCGTTTGCAGGTGGGTTAACACGTGCTGCGACGCTTGTTATTAATAACCTGCTGCTGGTGCTGATTAGCTTGCTTAAGAGTTGGTCTCTGCTGGCTGGCGGTCGTGACAGTAAGAGAATGAATTAAAATTATTTCAAATTTTTAAAATAATTTCTTTACAGCCAGGAACTACTTATGTATGTACATTCATAAATAAATAGTTTCTGGCTGAGAGCTCCGCAGAGTGCCATCCCTCTTAGTACTACATATTATCCAGTTGGCCTCCTCAGATGTTCATGCATACTGCATTGTGCCATCCCTCTTAGTACTACATATTATCCAGTTGGCCTCCTCAGATATTCATGCATACTAGTTGGAATGCAGATCGAGCGTGCAAGTAACCAAATCAGAAAAGCAAAGCCAGTAAATCAGTGTTTGTCCACCTATTCTTATCCCTTTAACATCTTATGAATTCAATCTAAACTTGCCTTTTAAAATACAATTACATATCAATCTAATGATATTAGGAGCAAAACATATTTTGGAGTAAATTCTCAAATAATGACAAGAACATCTGAACAGAGTAAAAAAATGAAGGACAGAAATATCCAACAGGTTAGTGAAGTTACCAGTGTTAATGCAAAATATATTTAGATAGCTAAAGATAAAACTGAAGCACAGGATATTCTGAGCATCATAAAACCATTAGACATATAGAGTATTTACAGTAATTTAAAAAATAACAAATAAACAATTAACTGCTATTTTACTCTTTCCACTGGACACTTGGAGAAAGAACAGTCCTTGCCGATAGACTAAAGAATGTGTAATGTAAGTGGTTTATTCTGTTTTTGTTAACTAAGCCTTATCCTCAATAACTGAGAATTATCAAATAGGTAGATGCGTCAGCATGCGCAGGCTGCAAAGGAACAAGTAAAAATTTATTTCATGCTGAAAAGGAAAAAAAAGAAGGCTCCACAGCTGAAATGTTGCATCTCTTTTCTTTTCCTTTCAGCATGAAATCAGCTTTATGTTTTCCTGTGCATTACTGACTTCTTCCCAAGAATCTGTTTGAACTGATAGGTGTATGAATGTGTATGACTTAAAAGAGGGCAAAAATAAATTCATAATGGAGTCATAAAGCTGCTTAGTAATATAAGAAGGCTCCACGGCCAAAAAGTTGTGTTTTCTTTCTTCTCTTTTTAGCATGGAATAAACCTATTACTTGTTCCTAAGGTACAGTATATAAGCTTATATTACCTGCTTTGTAATATAAGAGACATAACATAAATAGCGTAAGTCAGCATAGTCTATATATTACTTTTTGTATAAAAATATTGTAGATTTTCTATAATTAAGCAGCATCTACAATTTAGTCCATCATATGCATTTATAATGTCCATCATATGCATTTATGTTTTGTTTAAAAAGAAGATAAAAAGCCTGACCTGCTGAATGTGACTGACTGATCTGATGCCCATTGCCAACTTTGACTATTTTGAAGTATATAAAACAGGTTAATAACCTTGAAGTTCAGAGCAGGGTTGCTGTGTGCACCTTTGGACCTGACAGCACACAAAATGGATTGATCTTGCACCTTTTGGGATTCTAATAATAATAATATATTTCTTCTGAAGAGAGAGGATAATTTGTAAATGTATGTAAATCTGTTAATGCTGATAATAATGTTGCATAGTTGATCTGTAGAAGACTGAATAATTCTTCCACTCACATCGTTGGGTAAGTCACATGTTCTTTCTTACATTTATCTTCCTAAACTTCCCACATACCTCTGCTGTCAGATACAACTGCCTACAGCACGGTTTCTGTTGTTGAATGTAGTGTTTGTGCTGCTCTAGAGGTGGGTTAGACCTACCTAATTTTTACAATTATTACTTGGCATTTGGGTCAGTTCAAGCAAAGGAGTGGTTTTAAAGCAGAAACAGAAAAGGATTGGGTACAAATTGAGCATGATACACCATCAGAGCTAGGTATCTCCTTAGAAAGTTTGTATTATAGCAAGGCATGTCCTAAATCTTTAATTGAAACACCAATTGGTTCTTCTTTTAAAATATTGAAAAGCTTCAATAAAATGTTATTTTATCACACTTCACTATCTGTAGATCAACCATTATTTAGATCACCAATACTAACTATACTGTCAAGACCAATTAATTGGTCAGTATGGATTCAAGTAGGTGCTAGTAAATTGGGTCATATGATTAGAGATAACAAATTGTTGTCCTTTTCCGAATTATCTCATCAAACATCTCTTCCAGCAAAATAATTTTTAAATGACTAAAAACTTAAATGTTTACTGTCTAAAACCTTTCCATTAAGTGAATTAAAACAAGAACTGGATAATTACATCAATGAACTATTGCAGACTAATATACAAGTGAAGGCTCGGACATTTTAAAACCTTCTAAATGCAAGGTCAGACAAGTCTTTTGATAGTTGTGCATCTCAGTGGACAGCTGATCTCTGTGTAGATCAGAGGACATAGACTGCGATACTGTGTGGCATAATGTTAGTCATCCATTTAGAGCTATACATAACAAACTGCTTCAGTACAAACTTTTGAACAAACAAAAAAAAAGAAACACAAAATCAACCGCCGCCCCCCCCACCCGGGCAAACAGAGAAACACAATTGCAGAATTGTTACTCTCGCACCAGTAACAGAGCACTTGACGGGGTTACTGGAGGTCAAAGTCATTGTGCATGGTCACGTGATCACCCGAAAAAGAAGACGTTATATCTAAGGAACGAAAGCAGCTGGGAAGTTACTTTCAACGGCACAAACGTAGCACTAACGAATGAGACCGGTCCGGTTCACCTACGACGTTGTAGGGGGGCTGAGTGACGTCATGACCCCGAAAAAACAAGGTGCTATATCTCGGTAATGAAAGCGGCACAAACGCTACTTTCAACAGCACAAACCGGCACAAGCGTAGCACTAAGGAATGAGGTGGGTTTCGTCATTTGTGCTGTCTGTAGGGGGGCCAACTTCTTGGAGCTAAAATAATCACTGTTAAGTGTGGCAATAATATGTTTTTAATTCAAAATAAGCATAAAATGATTTTAAACAATTTTCCAGCAGTTGGTCATCCATGCCATTTAATGCTAGTAAGTATTAGCACTGCCCTTCTGAGAAATTTTGGCTGTAGATTTAATGCCCTGTCATGCCATCCTGGTATCAACCATAGCCATGGTATACTCTTATGTTTTCCCTTTACTGATCTTTATGTTTGAGACTCTTCGATTCCCAGGGTTTGTTGTTTGGAAATACTTTAAAACTTCTGGTGGAATTATTTATTCTACACAGAAAAAAATATGTATTTACAACATAACTGGTGAATATTTCTGTTAAAAAACTTTCACTATGCAAATGGATGTTGTAATAAAAGAAAATAAGGAAACGAGAGACTATTCCTGATATACAGACAATCTAATCTTTTCAGGACTACCCAAAAAGCACCAGATGATTAACAAAAAAATAGTGAGGACTTCATGAGCAAACAGCTGAAGCTACTAACATAAATTTTACAAAAAATAACATTTCACTGGGTGTACCATGAAAGAAATGCAAACATCAATCACTCCAGACCTATTATTGCTAAGTTTGAACATTATAAACACACAGAACTTGTAAAAAGCAAGGTAAGAAGCTGAGAGGAACAAACTATGGTCTCAATGACAAATTTCCATGTGAAATACAAGAGAGATGCCAAAAACCTGTTCCAAATGGTAAAATAATTACTGGAAAAGGGAAAGTGGTGATGGATAAACTTTATTTTGATGGACAGCTCAGCTTTACCATGACAGAGAAGTCAGTCCTTGGTTATCATAAGTGCTGGTGTACAAATGAAGAGGAAGAAGCAGTCTATAATGATGTAAAAAGGAATCAAATATACTGCACCTTGTAGCTCAAACTATACAGTACCTTACCTTAACTACAGTATACCTTAATCAAAGCCCCGTTCCTGTTTCTTATATATTGTATCTTGTATATATGTTCCAGTGCTTCATGTCTTCATTCATGTATTTGTGTAACATTGACTTGGATTTGTTTGTTGTTGTGTTCTATGTTTCTATATATGATATGTTTATGTACTGTACTTTACGAAATTTTAATAATCATATTGAGGAAGAAATGCTATTAAGAGTGAAAATGGATGCTTGTGATATTAAGTGTGGTTGGATGTCTTTGGAATAGCTATGGTGAGGCTGATTTGCAATGTTAAAACTTAGTTTTGACAACAATGTTACATCGACCATCTTGATGTCACACTCATACATAACAGTTTTTTTTTTATTTAAGCAAAAGGGCATCTCTATTTTAATAAATAAAAGAATAACACTAATCCATAAAACTACCATTGCTGACCCTAATGGTTGGTACAATATACAGTAATTACATTACAATTACAAATATTTAAGACCCAAATAATGATGACCCTTCTTTTTTCATACATTTTTTTTGTGATTAACTGAGTTTTCAAATTCAACAATTTTAATAGAAAGCCACTTTAATACTGTTATCAGCCTAGCAATGGACAGATCAAATACCTCAGTTAACTCAAGAAATTGGCACTCCAATGAAACTCTAAAACAGTAAATAAATGACTGGTTTTGGTGATAGTTGGCAATTGAAGAGCGCATTATCAAGTGAATATTCTTACTTCTCTCCCCCTTTTCAGTCATTTTTCCCGTATTGATTTTTTTCTTACTAGTAACTCAATTATACAGTATATGCCATTCAGATACCAAAATTTACCCCATTACAATTAGTGATCATGCCCCTGTTTCCTTTAATTAAGTAGCAAAGAATCTTAACAACCCACTACCAGATGGTGCTTTTATAAATTGCTACTAAAAGATGAGGACTTCATCATAAAAAAGGACTTTAAAAAAATGGGTATTTTTCATGGAAATAAATGGTTCTCCATTTCATCTGTTGTACGTTGTGAAACCGGCAAAGTAGTACAAAGGGGAAAAATAATATCATATTCATTTCATAAGAAAAAAAGAAACTGAATGATGTTTATGTTAACCATCCATCTGAACAATTTCAAAATTAATTAAGAAAATCTAAACATAATAAAACATACATAAAACATATTGAAGAAAAATCAGTTCTGTGATAAGGGATTCAGCAAGGAATACCATGCAAACATCACAAGACATAAGTAACACACACGTCAGATCATAAACTGAATCAAACAAATATTGACTTTTTTCTGAATATGTAGACTTTCCAAAACTAATGAAAGAACAAAAAGATGCACTGGACATACCATTAACATCAGATTAATTTTATAAAGCAGTCAATCAGATGTCAAACAACAAAGCTCCAGGAACTGGTCTTCCCTGCTGAATTCTGTTTAAACATTTTTGGCAAACAATTTCAGCATTGTTTGTCAGAGTGATTCTTGAAATAAAACACAACTCAAAAATACAATCAGAAATGGATACAGCCACTATCTTAGTACTCATGAAGCCTGATTAGAGACCCAGCCCTACTTTCTAGTTATCACTTTTCTAGATTCGGAAAAGTACATTGGAATTTCCTATTTATAACATAACAGAAATTTGTTTTTGGAGAATCATGTGTTCTCTGGATAATAGTATAATACAACATATGCTTATGGCCAACTTCTACACTGGAGAAGGGAAGACAGGTGTCGGACACAGTACCCTGCTTCACTCATTTTCCATTCTATCTTCCTGTCCCCCAAGTGCCTGTTTATTTACATGCAGTGATGTGTGCATGATTGTGACGCTGCCTGCTACAGCCTGTAGGAGATCAAGGTTCAGGGATCCTCTGAAAGTCAAGCAGAAAGAAGGCAGGCAGACAAACACACTGAATATCCCCTACACTGCCTTCTTTCACTGTGACTACTCGCTTGTGCCTTCCTAATATTGCTTTGCACCTCTTTTTGCCCTCAGCACAGCCTCAAATCATTGGGGCATGGACTCAAGATGTTAAAAGCTTTCCATAGGGATGCTAGCCCATGCTGACTCCAGTGCTTCCTACAGTTATGTTGAGTTGGCTGGTAGTGGATCTCTATTCCACTAGTAGCTCGTTCCATCTCATCTCACAGATGTTCAATTGAATTGAGATGTGGTGACTGGGCAGGCCACATGATGGAAACATGGACTCATGTGGTTTTCTCCATACCCAAGTCCTCCCATCAGCGTGAAACAGCAGGAACCGGGACCTATCTGACCTGGCAATGTTTTTCCAATCCTCCAATGTTTTGGGTGTCCAATGTTTTCATTGCAACTGCAATTTCTTGTGTTTTTGCCAAAAGAAGTGGAACTCTGTAAGGTCATCAGCCGCCTTACCCCATTGTGTCAAGGTGCGATGAGTTGTGCGTTCTTTTATGGGTCTTTGGTACCAATGTTATACTGGACTGTGAGTTGGCCAACTGTAGACTGTCAGATCTTCACAATTTGTGTCAACCTCCTTTCACCTCTTTCATCAATGAGCCATTTTCTACCACTGGCCTGCTGTTGGTGGGATATGTTTTGGATGGTGGGCCATTCCAGATACACACGGGACACTGATGAGCTTGAAAAACCCAGGAGTGTTGCAGTTATTGACACATTCAAACTGGCACGCTTGGCCCCTACTATTAAAACCCTTTTTAAAGGAGCTTAAATCTTTTTTTTGCCCATTCTCCCTCACACAATCCATGTCTCAGTTGTCTCAAGCCTTAAAAATTAATAAATCCTACCTGTCTTCTCCCTTTCATCTACACTGATTTACAGTAAGTGGCTTTCACCTGGATTCACATGGCCAGTCTATTTCAGGGAAAGAGCAGGCATCCCTAATGTTTTGTACACTTAGTGTATGTCACTTCAGATGGACAAAGATGGAAAATCAAGGTGCCCTGTCCTTATTGCCATCTTATACTAAAAGGCAACCGCAGGATTCTCAAAGCCAGCTGCTGCCCTGTAATCTGGCGGTCCAGTGTCTGTCCAAGGGCTATTGTATGAACCCTGTTAAGTCTTCTTGCTGTCCCCTGGAGGAGTGCACTACAGATAATCACTTTGCCCTCTCCACCTACCGGACTTTCTCTGTACAGCCTTTGGAACCTGCCATCCTGGCAGTTGCCAGGAAGAAATCCTACACCCAGGTTCTCCATATCTTAGTTTGTGCCATCTTCAGGTTAACCATGACAAGCTGTGAGTCCCATGCCTTTGTGGTAAGGGAGACCTCATTCTGCTTGGCTGAGGTGAAGACCCTGGTCAGATGCAGCAATCTCAGTTATGGAATCATCACCAGGGATACACTATCAGGATGGCTATTTGGGTGCTGCTCTTTGAATGCTGCCCTAATCATCTGGACTAAGGCCACACTTCCACTTTCCACATCCATTCCCAGCTGCATATACCCAAGTATGTTGCAGTTCCTGGACTGCAACTGTCAGCAGCACCTGGACTAAGAGATCAACTGCATGTGCTTCATTGAGGTGTGTCTGCCCTCAGATAGGCACTGTGTGGAAGGCTGCTTCAATGAGCACGATTCTGTCACAACTGCCGACCTGCCCAGACCAGCCCACAAGAGAGCTAACCCGTGCCAGCAGCGGGACGATAATTACAAGCGCCGCCGCACCAGCCATCCTGCACTTGTATTAAGCAATCAAAAAAATGTAAATAAAAAAAACAAGGGACAAAGATGAGCCACAGGCATGAAAGATATCTCCCATGATATGGTAGGATGTACTGTACATTATTCATTTTAAATTATATACATTCACAGTACATTATACACAGATTTCTTTGCTTTATTCAATATTGTCACAACCATAGCATCCTTGATATCATTTTGGAGTACCTTCTTATTAATAAGGACCTATACTTTATTCCAGGGCATTGTGGTATAGTGTTAGTTCCTGTCAACAATGTTTAAAATTATTCGTGGGAAAAACTACTGTTTTTTTCATCACCTGGTGGTGGTAGAGTTTCACATACTGAGACTTTTGTGGAATGGAACTGAATTATCATTGACATTTCTTGTTTGAAATTATTTTCAAAATGTTCAGTCCAACAGACATTGAATTCCCTTTCCTAGATCAGGTCTTCTCTCTCCTTAAGTATCAAAACATTTGTATCTGCAAGATGTTGGATATTTTGGCCTTCTTAGTAGTTCTTCTTTTAGTAGTTCAGCATTGATTTTCCATGGACATAGACATAATTGAACCAATAAGACAGTGATCAGACCAGCCTTTATGAGTTCCTGTCATTGCTCTGGAGAAAAACATACAGTAACTGTGATGGTTTACACACGGTATGAACACTTCAATTGGCTGATAGTATTCTATCTGTCTCTCCGAAGGATTTTCAAACCTCTTACAATGATTGTGTTGGCCAGCATGTTGTTTGGATGAGTATACATTTAATGTTCAAATTAGCAAATTAAATTAAAAAATGTTCAAATTAAATTTATTCCAAACACATTTGCTAGGTTTTGTTCATGACAGAAACTAAATATTTACTTGTTTTAGGGATGTGATAGTTGCTTAAGTGTTTGACAACTTACAAATTTGACAATACCAATTGTCATTGTATTGTATATCTATATTGTTATTATATATTTTTGCAATCCTCAAATGAATGATAAAGCATTTGTAAACTAGCAGATTGATTTGCATGTGCAACTCTTGTTGGTTTACTGTGCACTTTTTGATGTAATGAGAACATTGTACTGTATATTACAGTATATATTCAGATCTGCTGATATTGTTTTTTTATTGTCTGATTGATTCCTCTTAGTTTTACTGTCATTTACTGTTCTAATTTCTAATTCTTCCAGTTATTCAACAATTACATTAGACAATTGATTCTCACAAGAGCAATGAACGGTTCCTGTGGAAACATACCTGCTGCATATGCACCTACTTCCCTTTTGAATTCCACCTGCTTAGTACACATTTTGTTTCATTTTTAGCTCTGCCTGTGTCTGTCATACACACCTTCTTCTTCCACAAACTACCTTACTTTACGAAAAGATAAACATCAATTTCATTCATGGGAAAACCAATTAAATGCTCTTTCAGACATCCCCCCACTTTTACAAGATTAACACATTCTAAAACTTTCACAGTATTTAAATGTCTTGTGCAAATGATATGCAGTACATTTGCAATTATTTTACTTTTCACAACACATGGAGTATCATTATTCACTTTGGTCACAGATGTAGTAATCTTGTGAATGAGAATTTATCAATGATGAAAGCCTATCAAAATGCCAATAAGTACCTCATTAAAAATAATTATTTTTTTTTGTATTTTGTAATATTAACATATTTTACTTACAACACCCTACCTTTATGCACCAGCAATTCCCCTCACCCCCAATAACATAACATATTAGTAACACTACTGTAGATCAATGTCAGAAATGTATTTGTGTCTGCACTTTTTATACAGTAGGTATGAACAAAGTATTTTCCGAATTACATATTGCATTAAGCTAAAATGCCAGTAAAATACCAGAATATACTAAGAAACGACGCAATATGTGCCAGGGATTTCATGTATAAAGATCATAAGCTCAATAATACAAGGATACAAGAAACAACAAAAGATCATAACAAAGATACAAGAAAGACAGAAAAAATTTTTTAAAAAAAATTAGTCAGTTGTTTTAATGGTCTGCATTAAACCCTGTACCAACATCCAAGGGTGAATCAAAACCAAAATGTTCTGTATTCTGTAAAATATTACCAATACTCATCCAAAATTCCACTGTAGCAGAAATGAAAAAGAAGACACTGAAGACAGTGAAATCGTATACTATGAGAAATGTTTTTGTCTGTAAATTCCACCTTATTTTTTAATTTTATTTTTTAAATTAGAAGTGCAACTATTTTTCTCTTAACTCTCCTGCAATAATAACAACAATAGGGGAATTTATTCTCACAATGTCATTTTTCTCCCATTGTAAATACCTTGACAGGGAGAGTATCAGAAATGAAACAGCTTTATGTGAAGAAAAGGCTTAAAAATAAACAAATTTATTAGTCTTTAATCAGATAGTTTGGACCTTTATGCTAATGGAAAATGTCTGTGAAGTAAAAAGTATACATATATAAAACAAATCATACAGTGAGGTATTGGCATTTTTCAAATGAAAACAATGAGCAGCAAACATTCCTCTGCAATCTGCAATTTCTCTGATATTTTTACAAACCTACATTTCTTATTTAGCACAGACTTATGTGGTTGTTTTAGAAACATTAGTTTGTAACAGGGGAATGAACAGTTTTTTGCAATTGCACACCACTTACCCAGAAACATGAGGAAATGACTGTTCATCTTGACTTTCATCTTGACCAATCCTTTCTTAGTACAGCCATTAAATGTCTGAGCTGTGGTGTTTACTGCAAGTGAAAATCTAAAGTAACAATGAGATTTTGCTTTTGCTTATATATTTACATTTACCATGCAAATATGTCCTGCATTGTATTTCTTTATCAGCCACAGTGGCCACATTCACTAACTCTCATCTAAAAAAACTCTTGAGTATGTTTTCTGCTGTTTTGCATTACTTTGTTTAAAAAAGAATCAGAGATAAATCAATTTCAAAATGATCTTCATTTAAATATGCAGCAGTGAACATTGAATTTATGCTATAAACATTCTTACTGTGTGGATATGTTGAGTCTTTTCCATTTTTTTTTAGTAGGATCATTAAGGTTAAATCACTGTATAATGAGGGTAATGTGTGAGACAAAAGTGCACATTACCCCGATTTTCATTTTCATATTTTGGCCAAATCTGAATTAATACAACATAGAGATGAAATGTATTACGATTTTGAAAAATATTGAAAATGTGACTCACCTGACTGAGGGCGCGTCAGTCTACCTGTGAGGATAAGGCTGGAACAGACTGAAATTGCACAAATGGCCAGAAGGCAGAAATGGTATAGTAACCAGTAGAGAGTCACACCTTGCTGATGATTGTCACTGAAAGGATGAAATCATTGATTTAGAAAAGTGAAGAGAGCAAAGAAAGTGAAAGATCTGTAGTCCTAATATGCCTGGATCACTGAACATAAGCACACAGGCCAGTCTGGACTATTGCTACAAATAGGGGTTTATGAAAATGGTGAATAACAGGAACTGAAGTGACTTAGTCAATAAATAAACCTAAACAGATTTCTCCAAGAATATACCCGAGCAGTTGGTATAGTTAGAAGCACGTGAATTCTTTGTTCTCTGACACAGCTTTGGAAAAAAGTGTAATAACTTAGACACACTTGGTTAAACAAATTTATTAACAATGACAGTAACACACTGCCATTTAAGGCAGAATCCCACCAGAAATAATGTCTTGCTTTTTGTCTACAGGGCAGACAGGTATTTTTTTTACAGAGGTCAGATTGTGTCTGGTTGTTTTCACTCAAAATCCATTCAATAAACAACTACTGTACCTCAGTACCTGATCCACTTGACTCCAGACAAAATGGGTCTTCAATTCAGGCACTCTCCAATCAATTTACTGCATCATTAATGCTCTGCCATAGCTTCTCTCCAGGTATTTTGAATTGTGCTCAGCAATAACATGATTTTGAGGCATCCAGGTTCTAAACCTTTCAGAACCTTTATTGCCAAACCTTCCGCAAGACCAGTTGGCTTTGAGGACAGAGGACCTTGAGCCCATCAAAATGCTTACGTTTATGACAACTTCACTTCCAAGCAAGTATGTTTCAGACAGATGTGGTGACCATTCTTAGTTGTGACTGATGTGCCTTTTTCCTAACTGATCACTGTGTTGTTATGGATTGCCTATCATTTGTTGCACTGGCGATTTCCTTCACAGGGTACTTTCCACTTGACAAACTACAGAGTTTAGCTTCAATCTTTCCTTTGTAAAATATGGCGTTGATGTTTCTGTCATACACATTATTTCTATTCAAAATTACTAGAAAGCCCAGAAGCATTGGTACTGTATTTTTCCAAGAAAAAATTAAGTTTCTTAGCTTTATTTATTTAGCCATGTCCCAGCAACAACAAGGATTATTTGAGGGCTGCTAAGGAGAATTTGTTACCTTTCGATCAATACTGACTGATAACCCGGGTTTATTTAATTCAAGTGTTTTCCCCCTTCCTCCTGCTGTGTACCTTAGTAACCTCAGTTAAATCCTTTTCCCCAAAATTTTCTGTCCTGTTTTTAACAATTTTGTTCAATACATTTGCGTCTTCTGTTTTAGATAAATTACACGGTAATTTATGGTACAAAGCTATTTAATATTTTAGAGTTATCTTTGTATTTAATTAAAAAATGATTTTACTCTAGTTCAGATTCCTGTGGTAAAGCACTGATGTAGTACATCTTGCCTGGTTTGATGGCTCATTTTACCTCCTGCTTTCAATTTTGTAGTACGTTATAAAAGAATACTGTAATTACATTAAAGATAACCCTGTATTATGGCTTAATTCTGAATAGCAAGTATACAGATGCCAGCCTTTCAAAATGCGTGGGGTATTTTGCGGTACACCGCGGTGGGCGTGTCGCATCAAAATGCAGTATCACGCGGTGTAACGCGGCATATGATGTCATACCAGAAAGTATCCGGAATCACATTGTAAAACCGCCAGGTTAAAGCTTAACCTCTCATGTACAGCATTTGAGCTTTTAAATTTAAATTGTGTATTACAGCATGTTAATCATCAGTCATTAAAAAGTTGGTATATTTTATGAAAGGAAGATTGCTCAGTTGGGCAAAAGTACACAACCTACTTTTATCATAAATATTTTAATTATGCAGAAATATTTACGCATCAAAGCCTTACCGAAGATATTAAAAAAAAAGTTTTTTAAAAAAAAAAAGTCAATTGTGTGTCCATAATATTGCTATTTTGATATTGCTAATTGCTATTGCTACTGAGTCTCTGTGTCTACAGTACATTGTTTGTGAACAAATTGGTTTCACAGGTATTTTCAACCCCCAGCCACTGTTGTTTCATCGGTTGTTATCCTGTAAAGCACTTTGAGGAGCCACCTTTTAAGGCGCTATATAAAATAAAGTTTATTATTATTAATAATGATCATATTTTTCCTCCCAGAACTTGTAAATTGTTGTTATTGTTGTTATTATCCTGGAAAGCACTTTGAGAAACATACTCTCCAGCTTGTCAGGTGCATTCTCTTGTAAAATAATCAGTAGAGCTTTGGGGTTATTAGTGCTCCACTTACAGCAACCCAATGTAAATACATTTTGTCTCCAAATCCACCACCACTTGTATGAATCATAGCCCTGCCAAATGATGCAAATTCCACTGCAATGGTTGTGTGCAGGAATTATTCAGTATGGCATCTCCATGTTCAAGTAAACACTGCTCTGTGTGCAGATGCAAATGCATTTAAAAAAAGTTTTTTGTAAAAAAAAGCCACCTTTAAAGGCGCTGTATAAAATAAAGTTTATTATTATTATTGATATTGATGATATTCTTCCTCCCAGGACTTGTAAAATTGTTGTTGTTATGGTTGTTATCCCGTAAAGCACTTTGAGAAGCATACTGTCCAGCATATTGTATTTCATTGCACTTTGACAGACCATCTTATAATCACTTGCTGTCAGAATATCCCCCAAGAGGATCTTCCCCCCAAGAGGATATAGAGGATAATCCCTCAAGAGGTATCCAGGTAACAGTGAAACGGGCGTACAGTCTGTGGAGATTGCCCATTTTCCATGTAAATAGTTCCCTGGTTCCGCACCCCTTGGTGTTTCTCTCTCTCTCTTTCTCGGGCCCGTGCTCTTGGCGGGCTTGTCTTGTGTCTCTCTCTCAACTGGGCGCAGGAGTGCTGCTGGCGGGTGGTGACGGAGAACAAATAAAGCGCAGTTTTTAACACCACAAGTTTTTCAACGAACCCAAATTCATTACATTGGTGTCAGAAGCGGGAGGATGGATAGTGAACGGCCGATGATGTCGGACTCAGAGAACCACCGGTTCCCCCAGCCCCGGAGACTCCGGATGCTGTCGGGAAACAGGAGCAGGGCGGCCTAAAGGGGGGAAGGCCGCCCTTGAGCGACGCTTCCCCCGCTTCGGAAAGGCAGAAGGAGCGCTTCACCCTGCCTGCTGTGGGAAGAGTTGGCCACAGCCAGGGCTTATTCCTTCCCTGCCTCACTGAGGGCAGACCCTGCCAGGCCCTTGTCGACACCGGTTTAACCATCACCCTGCTGCGGCCTGGTGTCCTGCCAGGCACCGAGGCAGCCGGACCCCCAGCACGCTCACAGTGCACTTTGGGGCTGCGAGGGTGAAACACCCCTTCTACCTTGCCCCAGTCCGCGAGGACTGTATCCTGGGGTTGGACTGGTTGTGTCTGTGTACAGTAGAGCCTCCTGTCCTGGCTGGTGGAGCTCATACAGCTGTGTCTGGAGAGAATCCAGGGTATCAGCTTCAACCACACGGCTGGGCAGCTTGTTCCCCCCTCCCGCCCCTCTCTGTGTACAGTAGAGCCTCCTGTCCAGCCAGGACAGGAGGCTCTACTGTACACAGAGAGGGGCGGGAGGGGGAAACAAGCTGCCCAGCCGTGTGGAATGCTACAGAACCCTAAACAGACAATACACACTAGCCGAATATTTGACCAAGATATCCAGACACAGCTGTATGAGCTCCACCAGTAAAAAAAGTATTACGCTGGTCCACACTATTTGTAACCGTCATTTTAAATGAAAAGACTTTATTTTTTCATCGACAAAAAGTAACACCCACCACAGCATTTCGTTGATCTAACTAACAAGGATGGAACATTAGCTAGCCAATATGATAAAGGAATAACTTACTTTTTTGTTTATTTCTTTAGCACATTTATTTGAACATTTCCATCAATTGTACAAGCACTGAAAAACTGTTCAATCCCTAGTTCTGTCGGGCATTTTCTTTTACTATAACAGATATTAAAACATGTTGTGCCTATATTAGAAAATATATTCGACTTCTTCGAATGTATGTCAGGCAATCAGACTTCAGGACCGGAATTATCCGTTTTATAATGGGGAATATAGTGTAAAATCCTGGGTTCGGTAAAATGTTTCAGGCATTCATGTGAAGGACAACAGAGCTTTCACTGGCCGATTATCATTATTATCATTATTATTAATAATTATATTAATTTAAGGGTCTAAATATCTAAACATATGTATCTATATAGCAGGTAGTATCACTGTATTCCACTTTCTTTGAAAACATGGAAAAACAGATTCAGAACGCAACGCTGTGTCACTGTGTAAAAAAAAATGGTTTGAACACCCTATATTGTAATGAGCTGCTGAGCTAAGAATAGGAATGTTCCTGCTGTCAGAGGGGGTGGAAAGTGCCCGCGGACATTTAATTAGTATTACAAGTCGCACTGATTCCCTTGCGAAGATATGGACATAAGAATATTTGTGCGTGGTCAAAAAATGGCATTAAGCACTTAAAATTAATATGGTTAATAATAGTAAACTGTAACATGCTGTAACAAGATCGGCTAAATTGGAAAGAAAATGCTTTCTGAGAAAATGTTTCAGGTGTGAAGAACATAGATCTCCAATGTAATTTCAACCAAACCTGTTCCCACACACCCTGCCCCCACTGCCATTAGAATATACACAAAAATCTTTCGAGCTAATGATCAGGTGACCCGAGAGAGAGCGAGAGAAACACCAAGGGGTGTGGAACCAGGGAACTATTTACATGGAAAACGGGCGATCTCCCCAGACTGTCCGCCCGTTTCACTGTTACATGGATACCTCTTTATTTAGAACTCACTCTCCCCCCTGCCTGCCTGACTTCTTTTAATCCTTCTGTGCACGGATTGCGGCGGGTAAGATGTTTTTCCAAGAAAAAAAGAGAAATTTCATCAGAGCCTCTTCTCTTCTTGTGTCTAATTTTTAGTTTAGAAGGATTCAAGCAGGATTTCAGATGAAAGGCAGCGACTACATTCAGAGCCTACATTACATTTTAGCGTTTCATTCTGAGCAGAAGACCCTCACACCTGAAGAAGGCTTGCGTTTTCTCTCTTCTCTTTTAAGCATGTGTACAATGCTGTAATACAATTTAAAATAATTAAAAGTTTAAACAGTATCAACTAAACTCCATTAATATAAGTATCGAGTGGTATTAAATAAATACAGCTTTTTAGTATAGATTACACTTTTCTAAAATGTATTTAAAAAATAAAAATGATTACAATCTAATCTTTCTATGTTTGATCCCAAAATCTCAAGAAAAATAAATCTAAACGAGGAGAAGGCTATGCTGAAAGTTTATTAAGATACTTAGAAGACAAAGATAACAATTTATGTTGTATTTGTCTGATTGTGAATCAAAAAATATATTTAATTAAACACGCGTTTGCGATTTAAATCAAAATGCAATTTAAATCAATATAAATGTTTATATTTTGTGACAGCTGACAATCCTCCATACACTCAAGTGAAAAATTAATAATGCCAATGTAAACGTCGTATTTACAATTTGTTGATAATAGAAATGTTAAGTTCTCTAAAGCTTTGTGATAGTTTACCCAGGCAGCAAAAGATCAGCTACACTGGGAAGATGTGACACCGAAGATATGATTAATAACCTTTTAAATCTGAAGGGAGATCTAAAGGGATCCCCCCACACACACACACGATAGAAGCAGGAAGCAGAAGCAGGGACCGTTGTCAGAAGGAAAGAAGGTGACTATTCATTGTTATTAAAAATGACTTAAATTCGAACATGTTGTGATATTTAGAAATATAAAAAGTCAATTAATTGTCCATAATATTGCTATTTTATTTTTTTAAAGAAATGTTTGTTAAAAGAAAAGTCATAGCACCAGCTGGATTTGAACACCCAACCTATGGTTCAGAAGTCAGGCATGTAGACCACAGGACCACCCACAAGGTCGCATGAGGAGAGGTGAAACAGCCCTACACATACAGTAACAACAGACATTGTACAGTTTGTTCTATTGTGTTGCAGTATATGAATATCATTATATCGTTATTAATTTCTTTAGATACGCGATTCCATATTATATTAGCAGAAAAGCTTAAAACTACCACTTTTTATACACGTTATTTCACATGTTAGTTAAAGACTTCGATGCTTAAAATGTTTAGGGAGAAATGGAATACTGGTCTGTATTTTTTCTTTAAAGCACAGAGACCAGCCATATACTGTAATACTGCATGTATATGTTCCAAAATTAATATCTTTTATGGCCTTCACACGCGTTATGCTCCTGTTCTTTTTATGCTCAGCTACTAAGATTTCCCTTCAGTGGTAAAATTCCATACAAATATTCAATACTAAAACGGGCACAGTAAAGAGATTTAAATCTTTCTACGACCGACCAACGCACCACGAGTGCCCCAGTCAACCAATCACGTACCGCGGTATTGCGCGTCATCGTGCGCCAATTACCTGTGGTACATGTCTGTGCCGCACACTTTGAATGTCTGCATCTGTATATACAACCACAATATGAACTTAATAATTAGATAGATCTCTTTTTTGTGATAATGTGTAAATGTGATTTTTATTTATTATAAATTATTTTATTAGATAAAATTTATAATTTCATCTCATTTTATGAGATGTTTCTTAATGCTGTTTTAATTGAGGCCAGAGGAAATATAAATAGAGCTGTGATCTCAAGCTTTCTAAGAACTTTTTGTGATTAAGTTGAAATAAAATGCAAATATTACTGGATATAATAATTAATTGTTCATTTTCTTTTATTAATCTAGGCAATGTAAATTGTGAAAGAGCTTTACATCCCTGGAATATTATTTTAAATAAGTCAATTTGTCCTTTTTAATTTGTCAGCAGTTGTAATTAGATGCATTAGGTTGGAATATGGTCAGGCGTTGTTTTTTAGAACTTTTACATTGGGGGTTAACAACTATTGGTACTACTTGGACTACTTCTATTTAAGCTTGGTCTTTCTTCTTCTAGAAACAGAAATATTTGTAGATTACTTCAAAAAGTCAGTGTTGTTAGATTTGGATCAAAGGCTATGACTCCAGTACCTAATGAATTAGGAAATACAGACAAGCTAATTTAACATGCCCACCTGTTATGGCTGTTACTTTATAACAGTTGCAAGTTCCTCAGTGCCTTACAAGAGAATTTGCAATAACTGGGGGAGCAGTGCATCACCTATTGATGTTTCTACATAATTGTAGACATCTACCAAATTACAGGACTTTTTTGCCTAAAAGCAAAGACATTCCTGTGGAATAAATACTTATCCTTCCCCTGTGCATCTCTACCTATTTAGCAGTGTTTTTTCTAGTTTAAACCTACAGATGCAGCCATTCAAAATGCGCGGTACAAACCCGCGGTACGGTAAACTACCCACAAGCCACCGCGGGGCACCGAAGGGCCCCGCGGTAAGTGATTGGCTGGCCAAAATGACCGACAGGTCATTTTATGTCCATTATAACAGACAATCTCCTTTGCTTTTAACCGAGCGTTTAATAATTTCCTAAAATGAAAATGATTTACTTTATTTCCCTCATGGGATCAATAAAAGTATCTATCATCTGTCTAAACTATGGGACAGAATTCTGGGGTCTCCCCATACCAGAGATTATGGTAGGGCTTCAGAATGGTGATTGGCTGACACCATCTGACACCCCTCTGATTGGAGAAAAAAGACGTGCTGGTTTGCTATACATACAGTACTGTACCAGGAAGAGGATTTCTTTCTATTCGAAACGTGTATTTTAAAAGTTTAAGAAGTAAAAACCTTACAGCGTACACAGATTTCTAAACTGATCAGGATCGTTATCTTTGTCTTCTGCATAATAATGTTCACCACTCTGTCCAGCAAATTAATAATAAACTTTATTTTATATAGCATTTTAAACGAATAAGTAATTAGATTGCTCATAAACCTAATCACTTATTCTACATAAACAGCGAAATTGCTCTATGAAAATGCTTTTTCTTTTTATTTAGGCTCAGATTTCAACAATAGATCGTATTATTATAAACTTTCTTGGAAAAATGTCTTTTATGTAAACCATGTTTGCTATTTATTCATTTAGGGCTAGAATATGTTCATTGTCTTCCAATCGAGTCGAGTTGACATTAGAAGCTTGCCACGTCCGGACTGTTACACCAACGCATTAGCATGTTAAAGCGATTTCATTGAGGAGCCTAGCTTTCTTAAGTAGTAAGTACTGTACTTCCTTGGTTTTGGAGGGGGGAGGTGTCTTTCGCTGGAAATCTCGCCCCCTTCTACTTTGAAAATACCTGTGAAACCGGTTTAATTCGTCACAGCCAGCACTCCCGCAGAGAGGGGGGTTGTACTCGTTAATGTCTTAGCTGGAACACATCATTATATCTCATTTTGTATTTCTATTAAAAAATCGTTTGCCCAGCCTAACACTATTGTTGTTATTGTTTTTATCCTGTAAAGTGCTTTGAGGAGCACAGCTTTCTCACCACTTAGATTACTTTTTGATACCATCCTTACACAAAGCAGAAACTTCTTGTATTTTCCGATGACATACAAGTGGAAAGATTACAGATTTTAATCGTCTTTTTTCTGAACCAGGGAAAATCTGATCATGTTTCTCTATAACAATAATAAAAAACTTTATTTTACATATCACCTTTAAAAGTGGCATCTCAAAACAATACAGTAGATGTAAACCACAGATTACAAAGTAAATACCCAGACAAACGCAAACGCGTTTTTAATAAAATGCTTTTATTCATTCAGCAGAGAGAGAGCGTAAAACCTGGGCGTAACAGCTGTTCCTTTTTCTGATCACTCGCTCTCTGGATAAACGTCTCACCTGTCCTGTTCTTTGTTTTCCTAATTTGCTGATTATGCCTTCTGCGATCCACTCCTGCCCTCACACCTAAAGAAGACTATTTTAAATTTCTTTGCGCGGTCCATTGTGCAATTAACCCTTGTATGTGCTGTCCTTAAGGTGATATCACATAAAGGTGATATGTAAAATAATGTTTTTTATTATTGTTATAGAGAAACATGATCAGATTTTCCCCGGTTCAGAAAAAAATATCTAAAGTATACTAGTTAAGAAAAATAAATCTAAACGGGGAGAAAGCTATGCTGAAAGTTTATTAAGATACTTAGAAGACAAAGATATCAATTTATGTTGCATTTGTCTGATTGTGAATCAAAAAACACATATATTTAAACCCGCGTTTGCGATTTAAATCAAAACGCGATTTTAATCAATATAAATGTTTATATTGTAACGCCTAGGTGACTATTCATTGTTATTAAAATGACTTAAATTCGATCATGTTGTGATATTTAGAAATATACATTTGTTTGGTGCGAGTGAAGTTTTATTTAATCTCTGAGCCATACTGATTCTTATGGAAGCCAGTTTCCGCCAGGGAGTAAAAAAAAAACACACTATGGTATTCTTTCCGATGCAGTGCAGTTAAAAACATATCTCTGATGCTGTTCCTAAATGAATATCGTTTATGACCATCAGACACTTAATGCTCCTTTTCTTTTTTCCAGTGGATTGAACAGGGAGAGGCATTTCATGATGTACTTTTCACTGATGAAACAACAGTGGCTCTGCAACAGTTTTCAACCATGTCGTTTTATAAAAAGGGGAGATATGTACGCGTTACTGAAGCTATTAGTTTAGCCTTTGTCACTAATGTAGCCACTAAATAAAGACATATAGAAATTCCTACGTTACAGACTGTATATGGCTGGTATTGGTAGTTCAAAGAAAAAATACACACCAGTATTCCACTTTCTCCCTAAACATTTTAAGCATCAGAGTCTTACATGTAGTTATTTCGGAAACATTTGTACGTGCTCCTTCTGACCATGTTACTGTTTACCGTTACTGACCATATTAAGTTTAAGTGCCTGTGGGCACTTTTCCTGTCCATGGGGGGTGGACCGTCTTTCATTAGAAGGTTAGTCTGTTCTACTCTGAGAATGTAGAGGGGGTGGAAAGTAATTCCGTGTCGCATTAACTAACCTCTTCAGTTTATTCCACCAGACAGTACATGAATATAATTATATCGTTATTAATTTGTTTAGATACGCAGTTCCATATAATATTCCCTGTTAATCAAATTCTAAAAGTATGCATTTGTTAGATAACAAGCGAATTCACAGAAAAGGTTAAAAGACTATCACTTTTCACAAAGTATATAATCCTAATATAAGTCTAAATCCTAATATAAGTCTAAACAGTATCAGCTTTATTTATGGGTTGCAATTTAAAAAAAGTCAAAAACCGCACTCAAAATGCAATTTAGAGCTTTCTGGCAAGAGGAGACACTCAAATTAATAATGTAACATGCCACTGTTTGTGCATGAACAAGGTTATACTTGTTCCCCGGCAGAACACATTCCATAAGAATCAGCGCTTTTATATATCGCCTTTAAAGGTGGCTTCTCAAAACGCTTTACAGGATAAAAACAACAATAACAGCAACAACAACAGTATTGTATTTCATTGCACTTTGACAGATCGTCCTTAAATCAATTGTTGACTTTTCTCTCTTTACTACTGTACTTGTTTGGATTGACTGAGCTCCACTCTGTACCACACAATGATCCCCCCAGTCTCTGCCCCGGGTGATTTGGGTTTTTTTGACAGAGGGTAAAAAACTCTCTCTCTCGCTTGCCCTCCCCCCCTGTGTGTTGTCTGTTTTTTTTGTGCTGTCCTTTGACAACACAAGGCTTGCCAGATAATGTGAATCGAAACCTGTTTTTCTAGCTTTTAAAGTCATGCGATGTGTAAGCGGGAAAACATCATTATATCTTACATATGAAAAATACATAATATAGCTCCCAAACAAACGCAAACGTGTTTTTAATAAGATGCTTTTATTCACTCATAATCCGACAATTTCAGGAAGACTTAGGAAGGACTAAGGGAATTGTCATCTGTTGTTGAAGCTCTGTGAGCTCGGTGACTTTGAGACCACTTGTTATCCCAGGTTGTTTGAATCGCCACAATTCAAATAGAGAAAAAAGAGCTGACTGACAAGATTTAAGATGTGGCTGTCAATGTTGGATTAAAAAGAAACACATTGCCCGACGTTTGTTGCATTGCTTGAAAAATAACTTTATTTCGAGAGACTGGATAAGTAATTCAAGTGTTTTTTTTAACTTCCTGAAAAACAAGTAATAATTTAACTATATGTGCAAACGTTTTATGATATATCGCTGTTGTGAATGTCTGTGGACATGTGCTGGCTGGACAGGAGGCTCTACTGTACACAGAGAGGGGCGGGAGGGGGGGACAAGCCGATACATACTCTTAGAGTTTGATTAAGAGGGAATATAATATAAAAATATAGTACTAAAAATAAGATACACTCTACAGACATTCACAACAGCGACTGTCAGAAGATAGGACACAGCGGCTAGACACCTGCTGAATGGAAAGGGGCACTTTAATGTTCTGTATGGCTAATACTAAAGCCAATACTTTAATATTCTTTTCTGTATGTTTAACAATAGTGGGTACTGGCCTAATTCGGCCCTGCTCCCATTGTTAGGTGTTAATGTGTTGTTGTTAAGTGTGAATTTGTACCTGTTTCCCTGAGGTCTGGCTTTTTTTCTGGAAAACCATAACTCTGGTCTTGTCCAGATTGACTGTCAGCGCCCAGGTCTGACAGTGCTGCTCCAGCAGTGCCAGGTTCTGCCGCCGCCTCTGTTCTGTGGGCGACAGCAGGACCAGGTCGTCTGCAAAGAGCAGGAACTCGATTTCTGTAATTAATGCAGATCAGTAAATCAAGGGACAAAACAATTATTGCGCCCGGCTCCTCAATGGGGTTTGACGTGCTAATGCGTTGGTTTAACAGTCCGGGTGTGGCAAGCGTCTAATGTCTCCTGACTTCGGCAAAAGGAACCTGCCTTTCATTGGACGGGAAAGCAAGAGCCGACCGCTACGCCGCCCCCGTGTTTCGAAATCTTGTGACTTTTGAAATTTACTGGGGGTGGACCACGTCTGTAAATTTCGATGGGTCCAGAGGCAAAAGTGCCTTGCCTTGCAATCTCCGGGAAACCATTAGTAGCATGGTGAATCGGAGATTCTCAACCCTTACTTCGTGTGACTGGAAAAGAATTCGTGATCGGATCAACGAAATGCTTCGTAGAAGGAGGCGCTTTTTTTCCTCTAGTCTAACAGTCTGTCCACAAACAAAACATTCCTGTTAGACAAGAGGAATGTAAAAAAACAATTACTTTTTGTCAATGAAAACCGGTGTGTGTGTCTCTCTCTGCTGGATGTCCCTCTCACTCTCTGCTGAATGAATAAAAGCATTTTATTAAAAACGCGTTTGCGTTTGTCTGGTATTTACTTTGGTCCTTTTAACTGTTTTCCATCTACTGTATTGCTTTGAGATGCCACTTTTAAAGGTGATATGTAAAATAATGTTTTTTATTATTGTTATAGAGAAACATGATCAGATTTTCCCCGGTTCAGAAAAAAAGATCTAAAGTATACTAGTTTGTCACTCTTCTCATCCCCTCTTTGCTAAATGGCTTTTGAATAGAGTCACATGAAGAGAGAGGTGAAACAGCCCTACACAGCCCTGTCGCAGTACACGAATATAATTATATCTTATTAATTTCTTTAGATACGTGATTCTTTTAATACAGTCTTTGTTGTGCTCTAGAGGATCCTTGTGATATTTTGAGCTCTGGTTGAATGATAAGCGTCGCAGTTTAAATAATTTTCGTAGTTAGAAATTATGAAACGCTCTGTTAAAAGCAAGGGAGTTTTTATGTCCGTTGCAGTAAAAGAAAATGCCTGACAAAGTAGGGCTTGGACAGATTCCAAGTGCTTGTACAAATGTGCTAAAGAAATTATACTTTGAGTTTACAGCTTGTCCAAAGTCATTCATTATTAATACTATTAGTAATATCTTCAGTAAAGGCTTTGATGCATAAATATTTCTGATAAAGGTAGGTTGTGTACTTTTGTCCAACTGAGCAATCTTGCTTTCATAAAATATATCAACTTTTTATTGACTGATGATTAACATGCTGTAATACACAGTTTAAATTTAAAAGCTCAAATGCTGTACATGAGAGGTTAAGCTTTATTGGCTCCTCCTGGCGGTTTTACAAGGTGATGCCGGATACTTTCCGGCATGGCGTCAAATGACGCGATTTACCCCGTGATACTGCGTGATACTGCGACACACCCACTGGGGTATACCGCGAAATACCCGACCCATTTTGAATGGCTGCATCTGTATGTGTGATAAAGTGTTATTTTCACTTTCCTGAACCAGAAGACAAAAAAACAATAATATAAAAACATTCCACTCTCATCACAAACTTACCACCAATTTTCCTCAGAGGTACTCACCACCAGTTTTCTACTTAAGTAGCCATAAAATATAGTGAAACAGCTACTGTGTGACCCCCATGTAACAGGGCTTTGACTGCATCACTCCAAGTCCACCACTGTCCCATTGATACCATGGATCCTAACAGCTAAAGGTTCCATGTAAATAAAATCTAGAAGCAAGGAGCTGTTGAGTCTGTCAAATGCAAATACATTTTTATGCTGCATTCAGATCAGTCAGCAAGAACAATTTCTGCCATTTCTCTGAGAGGTCCAGATTAGAGTTATCGGTCAGCAAAAATACTGTTTTTTTCTGGCAGAATTTGTATTATCCCAAATACCATCCCAGGAAATGTCATTATCTTAAACATTCAAGTCCCATGTTAAATAACAATAACTGGTATGAACTTATATGAGGCCTATAATAAACAGCTTTACACCAAGAAAATACCACAAGCATACCATTCATAATGGAAATGTAAGTACAGAGAGACGCAAACATCCACAATCTCATATTGCTTTTGCAGGATCTGAATTGTGTGAAAAGCATCCTCAATAGAATACAGTATATCTGTAAAATAGATGTGAATTATTTTGTCACTTTTATCAATGTGAAAAAAGAAGAACTATAAAAATGGGAACAATTCTGCCAGTTCTATAATTTTTTGTTCTTTTAATTTTTGATTTTCTATAATCTTTCTAGTGAATGCCTAATCTTGTAAACTTATGTAATTATGGAACAAAAAAGGACTAAATACCAATTCAGAGATTTCTAAATGTAAATCAGGAATAAGAAGTCTATGTGATGAGACCAGATATTCTTTAAGCAGATGCCAAGATACAAGAGTATTAGGGATCAACCTAAATGCAAAACAAAAGACTTAAAATAATTTAAAATATTTGGCAAAGCTAGACTTATTGTAGATAGCAGAGTCTATGAGTACAAATTCTGAAAATCTAGAATGCCTAGAGGAGGAGGGGTGTAAAAGGGTAAACACATGAATTTTCTCTGTAATTTGGTAATTAAGAAATGATTGACATTTGTTTAATTTGTAACAGTTATTGTATTTGTTTTTCTTACCTTTAACACATTTGTTTATGTAAGTATAACAATTCATTAAAGTACAATTATTCATTTGGCTTATACAAATTGAATGATGCTTCTTTATTTCTGAACTATTTACTATTGTGCTTCTTGTGATCAGCAAGAAAGGGAGGCAGATGACAGGCAGCCACCAACCACCACTGGACTGAAACATCTAATAACAAAATGTTTCAGTGGTTCAGCATGTTCTAGGAAAGATACTTGGTTTTCAGTTGAGTAATGTTCCTGATTAAAGCTTTTGACTGTGTAGCATAAACACCTGGTCATTTCAGTAATTTGGTTAGAACCTAATTAATTTGAGAGAAAACAAATATGTATTAAGTAATTGATGAGGCTCACATACACACTTTAAACAAATGGAGATGTGCCAAAGCTGGGAACCAGTGGGGGATTGCCTTATAGGGATGTGAAATAAATGAAATCCATTTGGGCTACTATTGTATGACATCCCTCTAGTGAGACCCCAGTTCAAACAGTATTTTTTTATACTCAAGCTCAATTGCTTTACATTTAAGAAAACACAACTCAGCTGCATTTATATTATTTTAGGAACTTTTTCTGGTTGTTGCTCACCTGAGTAGTAGTACAATTTAGACATGGTTAAGGCTTTTTTTGGCGCTGAGAAGCCATTGCAGCCCTGACTGCTCTCAGAACCTACAGTGTCTCACAAGAGTCTTCAGACCCTGTGTCCCATTGCTGAAATTATAAAGTGACACAGACATTTTCAATTCCAAACCTTATTGCTTATACCAAAGACCTCCAAGGGTAAGTTACAATAAATGTTGTCAAAATTTAAATTGAAAAAATATAAGAACCAAATTTGTTGATTGAATATTTGAGGAGAGTAATGTTGGCAGTAATTGTAGCCACAAGAGTTTTTTTGTGTAAGTCTTTACTAACTTTGCACACCAATATGCTGCATTTATAGCCCATTATAAGCAGATTTATTCAAGAGTGTTTGGGATCACTTCTGAACAGCAGTTTTCAAATCTTTCCACAAATTCTCAATATTCTAAAGCCATACAGTACCAGTGTAGCTTTGGCCTTGTGCCTAGGATCATTGGTCTGCTCAAAGGTGACTTTTTGCCCTGTTTTAGGTCTGAAACAGGCTTTCAAATGTTTTCTTTGCTCCATTTCTGTTCCTGTCAGTCTTGACAAGCTTCCCTGGGTTTTCTGATAAGATGAAGAAATATAACATAATGCCGGATTGCTTCAACAAAGGGTTTAAATACCTATAGTACTGAATTGTGATATTTCCAAATTTCTTTCATATTATTTACTTCTTTTTCTTTGAATATATGGAGGAAGTCACATGTATAATAATAATTGCTACTTCAAAGCATAATGATTGCAGTTTTAAAAGCAAAAATATGTAACCTGCAAGGATCTAAATTTTGCAGTACAGTTTATTTTTGCTGATGTAATGATTGCTACAGAAATAAAAAAGCATAAAAAATGCAGGGGGTAAATACAGAATAAAAATGGAGGAAGTGGTAGATGATGTGATCTTTAATTTTTTATCAAACCTTGTAATACTGTGCTTAAAGTATAGGCAAAGAGAAATACAATGTTCTGCTGGTCTGTAAGTTGGTAATAAACCTGCAATTTCACTTAGGTGCTTTGCTTTTGTTTAGAAACGTGCACTTGCTTGTTGACTTTTTGAGCTTCCTTTCCTGGTGAAAGCTGGAGGTTTGTTTACATCTTGTTTATTTAGACATAGGGATGTCTGTTTAGAATCATGGAAAAAAAGTGAGTAACAAATGCAAAGCCTAAAGGTGACTAATTTTACTAACCTAAAAGATGTAGTGGTGGTTTTTAACATTTACTATTATGGCATATGAATCTAAAGCAACCATATACTGTATATTTCCATTCAAGGCAGTCAAAAGCCTAATATGCATCCAATGAAATAATGTTTCATATGCAATAATGCATATTGTGAGCAGAATATCTTTCCCTGAACTGATAATAACGTTGATTGATGTGGTATTGATGGATATCTATAAATATTGAGAACAAGTGACCATGCCAATTTCACCAAGCAAAGCGAAATATACTGTAGTATAAACTGAGTTGCTTTCCGTTTAGGATAGCGACCAGAGTCCCTTATCATAAAATGGGATTTCTAACCATTACCAATTCTGAATACTGTAAGTTTTTACTAGAACCTATTAGTCCTACTGTACCAATATAGAAAAGCACATATTAAATTTGGGAAATTTGGTTTCAAAAGTCCTCATATCAACGATGCCTATACTGTTTTCCTATTATAGCTAATCTATTATAGCACATTCGCACCAGGCAGCGGCCGAAGAGCGCCCGGCTGGGGTACGCAGTGAGGGGAAGGACAGGAGTGGAAGTGGTCAGGGCGGGGTATAGGAAGGCCGCTGACCAGTGCAGCTGTCCCACAGTGAAACGGGGGTACAGTCTGGGGAGATCGCCCGTTTTCCATGTAAATAGTTCCCTGGGTCTGCACCCCTGGGTGTTTCTCTCTCTCTCTCTCTCGCTCGCCCTCTCACAATTTCAATTCAATTCAAGGTGCTTTATTAGCATGACCGATGGGTACAATCAGTGTTGCCAAAGCAAATAAAATAATGAGATTCACATGAAACAAAACAAAAATAAAAGTAATATCAAATCTACAGACATTTACAACAAGGACATATTATAAAATATTGACATATACTGTAGACAGAAGGAGCATTATTGGGAGACAGGCTCACTGTCCCTCAGGCTGTGACAGGAGATCACATACTGGGCTGCTAGTTCCATTGAGTTCCCTCCTCCCTCTCCCAGTAGGATTGGGACCTGTTGTGATTCTGGCAGGTGTGGGAGCTCTGGGATTAGATTTCTGAATTTAGGGAAGAATGTTTCTCTAATCCCAGAGTATCTGTCAAAGTGCAGTAGGAAGTGCACCTCTGTCTCTATTTCTCCCTGCTGGCAGTGGGAGCACAGCCTGTCCTCTCTGGGCAGCCAGGTCTGCCTGTGTCGCCCAGTTTCTATAGCCAGGCTGTGGTCACTGAGCCTGTACTTCGTCAGGGTCTGTTTCTTTTTGTTATTTCTTATCTTGGTCAAATATTCGGCTAGTGTGTATTGTCTGTTTAGGGTTCTGTAGCATTCCACATGGCTGGGCAGCTTGTTCCCCCCTCCTGCCCCTCTCTGTGTACAGTAGAGCCTCCTGTCCTGACTGGTGGAGCTCAAACAGCTGTGTCTGGAGAGAATACAGGGTATCAGCTTCAACCACACAGCTGGGCAGCTTGTTTCCCCCTCCTGCCCCTCTCTGTGTACAGTAGACCCCCCTGTCCTGACTGGTGGAGCTCATACAACTGTGTCTGGAGAGAATCCAGGGTATCAGCTTATGAGCACTCTGTGATTAAATCAATTCTCATTACATTATCATTCCCACTGTGCATAACAAGGAAGATTAATAAACATAAGGTTGTTTAATGAGAATCTATTGTATATCTCATGGCTAAATAGTCAAGTCTAGCCAAAAGAGAAAACATCGACTTTATTTAAACCCAAGCGAAAGTATTAATGGTTTTTAATTACCATACTTTTATAGTACATGACTTTGCTAAAATGTATTTAAAAATAAAAACGATTGCAATTTGTCTGTCTTTCCGTGGGGGGAAGGGAATCTGATCTGATCTGCAAGGCCCTTTGGCTACAAAACTAAAAATAAGACACTGTAGCGGCAATGCTTGTTAATAAGAGAGAATTAAGCGTCGCTGTGCTTTCCTAAATGAGGCTCCATCTCACTCTCCATCTCTGTGGTGCAGCCACAGAGAAAGTATTCATGCAGGCTGATTTAAGATGTTTTCTTTTGATAAGGGACAGCTCCCAAACGGGGATGCACTTAGCTAAGCCTGGCTATCATGATCAATGGTCATCCATTGGCGCCTATCTGTCTAGGGAGTGCCAAATGGACATCTGGACTGCATTCCTAAGTGTCAGGAGTAAGTGAGTCATATCTCACCTTGATCAACCAATCAGGGACTGGCAGGGCGTGGTAACACCACGTGGGTCTCCAATGCCCGCCAAACTCTCAACCAATCAGCACACATCTGTGTCTTGGTCAAAAAGGGAGCGCAAGCTCAGATCGGGGCTCTCCTTGGCCATTTTCGCGCATCCTCAGAGACAATCACGTGACAACTGCTGTTGTCTGCACTGGGACTTGGACTTTGTTCTAAGCGCGAGGCCGAGGATCCCGTACGTACTCAGAATTCTACCAATGTGAATGCTCCGCTTGATCAACGGCAGCCTACAGTTGGAGCCTCGTCGACAACCTGAATAGCTTATTAAGAAGCAGCGCTGGACCGGGAACGAACCAGCTTCTTCCCGGGCAAAAGAGTGACTTGCGAGGACCTGCGGTCACACTCTGTGCATAGAGAATTTCTACTAGCCAGCCGGACTGCTGGTAGATCCCCTCGGAGCAACGACTGCCCTGTGCACCGCAGTTAGATTCCTCTGCCCGTCCTACTCCGAGCTGCACCTCGACTGGTTGGGTGGTAGCCAGAGGACGCCGGGACAACGCCCATTGGACAACCGCTGGAACAGAGGCTGCAACAGAGCCTGTCAGCTGGTTTGGTGTTCGTGCCGGGGAAATCCCAAATCCATACATAGTGGATAAGTAAACCCCATGTTCTACATTGTCTCGAGAATTCAATTGTACCTCAACACAAGTTGTTATCAATTTAATTCATGAGTAATGTATTTACTTCCGAGTTTAGAGTAACAGTGGGTAATAACACTGATTAGCGATTTGGTAACCGAACGATATATATTGACATATATTCTCTGTTGTGTATCTCTTTGTGTTTGCATCTCTTCGAGATTATATACCTTGTATATTGATAACCCTCACAGTAAGGTCTGCCGCTTGTATCCAGGCAGACTAGTATATGTTTGGTGCACAATTTATATTAATAAATGTATCTCGTGTATTGAACCCGTGTGTGTGCGTTGTTAGTTGTTCTGACGATTGATTTTCTAAAAGCCACAACGAACCACCTCGTGATTACTGCTACAATTAATAATTGTCTCAGTAAACCCATCAAACCTCTACAACACACTCTACAGACATTCACAACAGCGACATATCATAAAACATTTACATATATTATTAAATTATTACTTGTTTTTCAGGAAGTTAAAAAACACTTGAATTACTTATCCAGTCTCTCGAAATAAAATTATTTTTCAAGCAATGTAATGTAAGATGGTTTCTAACGTCGGGCAATGTGTTTTTTTTTAATCTAACATTGATAGATTAAAAAATCATTCCTAATAGCAATTATTTACCTGCATAAACTTATAAAGGTTGTATTTTCACACAGTGAAGAGGTCTTTTTTAGTTATTCAGTAGTTGTGGAAGCTCTGGTAAGTGTGTCTTTTTTGATAAGTTTCAAAGGGAAATAGGTTTGTATTTGTCTGACACAAAACAGGGTCAGGGGGCATGTACGGTAAGAATGTGTTCATTGTCTTCCAATGAAAGACGGGTTCCTTTCACCGAAGTCGGGAGACATTAGAAGCTTGCCACACCCGGACTGTTACACCAACGCATTAGCAAGTTAAAGCTATCCCATTGAGGAGCAGGGCGCAATAATTGTTTTGTTCCTTGATTTTCTAATCTGCAAGGCCATTTGGCTGCAGCGAATGTGAATTTTGTCTGGCATTGCCAGATTGTGAAAAAATAAAAGTATTTAAATCAAGATGGGGGGTAAGGGAGTCGTCTGTATGACACTCTCCCTTATAAAATTAACATGAAACAAAACAAAAACTAAAAATAAGATACAATCTACAGACATTCACAATATAGACATATCTTAAAACATTTACATATATTGTTAAATTATTACTTTAAATATATACTTTAAGTTACTGAAACAGCCAGTTAATAAAATCATCGCAATTTTGTTCTCGTTTGGAGGTGGGAATATTCTGACAACAATTGATTTAAAGACAATCTGTCAAAGTGCAATGAAATACAATATTACGCTGGGTAAATGTTCCGAGGTCAAATTCTTCTGCGACAGGGGTACCTTTAAAGGTCTAAGCCGGATCACACCACGGGCACGGTGGGGTGCTGTATCAGCCGTACAGAGCATTAAAGTGTCCCTTTCCATTCAACGGGTGTCTGAGTCGCTGAGTCCTATCTTCTGACAGTCGCTGTTGTGAATGTCTGCAGAGTGTATCTTATTTTTAGTATTGTATTGGGGGGCGGCTGAAGAGCGCCTGGCTGGGGTGCGCGGTGAGGGGCAGGATAGGAGTGGTCAGGGCGGGGTTTAGGAAGGCCGCTGACTATTGCAGCTGTCACACAGTGAAAGGGGCATACAGGCTGGGGAGATCGCCCGTTTTCCATGTAAATAGTTCCCTGGTTCTGCACCCCTCTCCCTCTCCCTCTCCAGACACAGCTGAATGAGCTTCACCAGTCAGGACAGGAGGCTCTACTGTACACAGAGAGGGGCGGGAGGGGGGAACAAGCTGATACCCTGGCTTCTCACACAAACCATAAGAATCAAGTAATAGGTTTATTCCATGCTGAAAAAACGAAGAAAGAAAACACATTCCATAGGAATCAGAGCCTTTATATAGCGCCTTTATGGGATAAAAACAACAACAACAATATTGTATTCCATTGCACTTTGACAGATCGCCTTTAAATCAATTGTTGATTTAAAGTTTGACAGTAAATGTTTATATTGTAACGCATACAGCCGCCATTTTTTAAAAAAAATTTAAAAAATCGTTTGCGCAGCCTAAGAGGGGGGGGGGGGGGGGTCTGCTCTCAGTGACAGCTGACAATCCTCCATACACTCAAGTGAAAAATTAATAACGCCAACGTAAATGTAGTATTTACAATTTGTTGATAATAAAAATATTAAGTTCTCTAAGGCTTTGTGATAGTTTACACAGTGAGCTGTGTAAGCATGCGTGGTGACTATTCATTGTTATTAAAAAATGACTTAGATTCGAACATGTTGTGATATTTAGAAATATAAAAAGTCAATTAATTGTCCATAATATTGCTATTTTATTTTTTCAAAGAAATGTTTGTTAAAAGAATAGTCATGGTACTGGCTGGATTCAAACAGCCAACCTCTCACTTACAAGTCCAGCACTTAGACCACAGCACTACTCGCAAGGTTACATGAGGAGTGGTGAAACAGCCTTACACATACTGTGTCAAGAGATATTGTACAGCATGTACTATTGTGTTGTAGTACATGAATATAATTATATCGTTATTAATTTCTTTAGATACGTGATTCCATATTATATTCCCTATTAATCAAATTATAAAAGTATGCCTGTTTGCTCTGGTATCGAGCGTATTCGCAGAAAAGCTTAAAACTACCACTTTTTATACACACGTTATTTCACATGTTAGTTAAAGACTTCGATGCTTAAAATGTTTAGGGAGAAATGGAATACTGATGTATATTTTTTCTTTAAAGTACAGAGACCAGCCATATACAGTTTACATAATACTGTGTGTTTATGTTCCAAAATTAATATCGTTTATGGCCTTCACACGCGTTACAGTATGCTCCTATTCTTTTTCTGCTCAGCTACTAAGATTTCCCTTCAGTGGTAAAATTCCATATAAATATTCAATACTTAAATGGGCACAGTAAAGACATAAAATATACATATATATACTGTATACAGTACAGTTTGCATACAGTAATATGTTTATGTTCCTAAATCAATATCTTTTATGAGCATGCGAAAGGCATGGTGAATCGGAGATTCTCAAAAATTACTGTACTTTGCATGATTGGAAACAAATGCATGATTGCGAAATGCTGTGGTGTTACTTTTACAAAGATGGTCAATGAAAAAAAGAATGTGGACCAGGGCAATACTTTTGAGTTTACAGCTTGTCCAAGGTCATTCATTATAAATACTATAAGTAATATCTTTGGTAAAGACTTTGATGGCGACAGCTCAAACATGAGAGGTTGAGCTTTAGTAGCTCCACCTTGCGGAAATTCCGGATACTATTATTTTACTTGTGGTAACATGTGGTAGCTGCAGGATAATTTTGGTTTCGGTAGTCTTTCTGATGTATGAGTTCGGAATTCAGGTGGGTAGCTGCGTCAGGATGCGTAGGCTGCAAAGTAACAAATAATAGGTTTATTCCATGCTGAAAAAAAGAAGAAAGAAAGAAAACACAATGTAGACTACTGAAGAGACTACCGAAACCAAAATTATCCTGCAGCTAGGGATCACACCTTCCCCCTTCTCTTAACGACAGACTACTCTTCTTCTAAATTTTCTCCATTCATTGGAAGTTTCATTTCACACCTCTCTACACCTGTTCTGACTTCACACCTCTTGATTGGCCTCTCTTTCTGTCCCCTGCTACTGCCTCTCACTCCTCCTCTCTCCCAGCCTTTGTTCTCCCGCTACATTACCTTTGCCTACTGCCTTGTCTTTCTCACACCTGAAGAAGGCTCCATGGCCGAAACGTTGTGTTTTCTTTCTTTTTTTCTTCTTGTTTTCAGCATGGAATAAACCTCTTACTTGTTCCTTTGCAGCCTACGCATGCTGACGCAGCTACCCACATGAACTTATATTGAATATGTGACTAATAGGTAATGCAGAGACTTAAGCCTGGAGTGATATGCTGCCAGGGTCTGGTGTGAGTTAGTAGTCTATTTGCAGAGTTTTCTTCATATTGCAATTTGTTAAGAAGAGAGTTAGGGAGTAAAGAATTGGAAAAATCAATTCTTGTTGTTATAAATGCATGAATCAGGCACTCAGCACATTGATAGAATGTGCCTAACGCAGGCAGTATTTGTAAGGAGAAAGAAAGATATCTTAATCAAATATTACACATGAGTCTCAAAAGACAGGAGAGGATGCAGTGTGACTCCCATATTCTTAACTATGGCTGACATGGGAAAAACCAAAATGTTTGTTTTGTCACTACTTCAGAGAATTTGATGTCAACCAGAGTTTGATGTCACGCAAACAAGAGATAAGTTACTGAGGGGGGAGACCAGAGGGAAAAAAAGTTTTAACATAAGTCTGAGTTTCATCTGAATAGCAGCGAAACTGAAAATCATATTCCGATGTTTAATGTAAAAACAAAATTTCATTAGGCTATTTTAGATTCAAAGGAACTGTTACTGGTAATTTGTTTAACTTAAAGAATTCTGTGAAGAAATCCTTAATCATGAAACCATCACATGTAATAATTCATCCAGATACACACACTCACACCGGAGTCAATTTTGCCAGACACAACCTCCCAGAGTAAGTCTTTGGACTGCGCAGTACTGTACAGTACAATATATGATTTAAAGTTTTACATTTAAAGTTAAATTGTTGGCTGATTACTAGATGCTGAAATTTGGATTAAGACAAAATATAGATTTTCTCAATTTCGGATGTAAACCTGAAAGAGACACATCGTGTTCACAACAAGCTATAATAGTGGACTATGTTTTTATGGGCTTTGAACCACCTGGGTGCAGCGCGCTACATTACACTCCATTGCCCATTACCACTATAAGGACAATAAAGTAAAAAAAAAAGAATTTCAAAATGTTTCCAAAATGTCCACTTGTGATATTTTAGCTGCTTAGTTACATGATTCCATAGTAATCAAGTGGTATTAAATCAGTACAACTTTTTTTACAATAACAGCAAGTGGTGTTCTTACTTCGTATTCTTAGAAAAGGAAAAGACATTATAACATTTTATGAAGTACAGTATATAAACTTTATAATGTTAGAACCTTAACCCACTTGTAAGTCACCAATTTAAAGACTTTGATGCATAAAATATTTATGAAAAAGGTGGAATACAGTTGTGTACTTTTGTCCAACTGAGCAATCTTGCTTTTATAAAATATACCTACTTTTAAATCAGTTTAATGTTTAACATGCTGTAATACATAGTTTATAATTATTAAAAGTTTAAACCGTATACAACTTAAATTCTGTAATTGGAAAAGGATTGTTCCTCAGCATTGACCGGGATTCAAAACCAGGTGTTTTCTGGCATCAGCCCAAATTTTTCACATGCCATGTTAAGCTTTCACTGCTCCACCTGGCGGTTTTACAAAGTAGTGCAGCCCTATTTCAAAACCCCTTTCAAAAGCCCATGCACTGCAAATTACTGCAGTATCTCCTGCACGTTTTGTATGGCTGGATTTGTATATAGGGTTCTCTTTATTTTTATTTTACAAGATACTCATCTAAACATATTGAATTTAATTTTGTATTTATATTTAAAAACACACAAATGACAATTATGAAACAAGATCTGTTAAGTTCATATCTTGATTGTTAATTGTAATTATCACATACAGTAGTTGATGATCTGCTTGACATTTCATTGTTCCAATGCAGTGCGTTTTGATGCCTCTTTTGTCTTTTCAGAAAATGTCAAATACTGTTCGCAGCTATAAAATCTGTAGACACATAATGTCTGTAATATTTAATTTTCGTCTTTCATGAAAATATAGTATGCTGGAAAATTATTTCTGTGTTCAATTATCATGTTTTTAATGCTGGCTACAACATTTTAAGAACTGCTATTGTCATATGTATGATTTATAAAAAAGTAAATCTTAAATACAGGTGGTGTTGCATACCTTGTTTTTATATAGGAAACAGAGGTCAAATAAAGAACAGAAATTATGGTTTGAAGAAGTCTGTTACATAAAAATGAAAACCTACTTACATAAGGTGCTCATCTCAAATATGAAATCACTTATAAAACATATCGATCTGAATGACCAATGATATGAACCTACACCACAAGTATAATGATAAAAGATTTATCTTAAAATGCTGTTACAGCCATAGAGTTTGTCTGTTAGAATGAAATATATAGAATTTCAGCACTATTGAGAGTTTAAAATAAAAGCACAGTAAGTGGTTAATTTTAAATTCCCTGTGTTACGACTGTAGAGGTTTGATGGGTTTACTGAGACAATTATTAATTGTAGCAGTAATCACGAGGTGGTTCGTTGTGGCTTTTAGAAAATCAATCGTCAGAACAACTAACAACGCACACACACGGGTTCAATACACGAGATACATTTATTAATATAAATTGTGCACCAAACATATACTAGTCTGCCTGGATACAAGCGGCAGACCTTACTGTGAGGGTTATCAATATACAAGGTATATAATCTCAAAGAGATGCAAACACAAAGAGATACACAACAGAGAATATATGTCAATATATATCGTTCGGTTACCAAATCGCTAATCAGTGTTATTACCCACTGTTACTCTAAACTCGGAAGTAAATACATTACTCATGAATTAAATTGATAATAACTTGTGTTGAGGTACAATTGAATTCTCGAGACGCAATGTAGAACATGGGGTTTACTTATCCACTGTGTATGGATTTGGGATTTCCCGGCACGAACACCAAACCAGCTGACAGGCTCTGTTGCTGCCTCTATTCCAGTGGTTGTCCAATGGGCGTTGTCCCGGCGTCCTCTGGCTACCACCCAACCAGTCGAGGTGCAGCTCGGAGTAGGACAGGCAGAGGAGTCTAACTGCGGCGCGCAGGGCAGTCGTTGCTCCGAGGGGATGTACCAGAAGTCCAGCTGGCTAGTAGAAAGTCTCTATGCACAGAGTGTGACCGCGGGTCCTCGCAAGTCACTCTTTTGCCTGGGAAGAAGCTGGTTCGTTCCCGGTCCAGCGCTGCTTCTGAATAAGCTATTCAGGTTGTTGACGAGGGTCCAACTGTAGGCTGCCGTTGATCAAGCGGAGCATTCACATTGGTAGAATTCTGAGTACGTACGGGATCCTTGGCCTCGTGCTTAGAACAAAGTCCAAGTCCCAGTGCAGACAACAGCAGTTGTCACGTGATTGTCTCTGAGGATGCGCGAAAATGGCCAAGGAGAGCCCCGATCTGAGCTTGCGCTCCCTTTTTGACCAAGACACAGATGTGTGTTGATTGGTTGAGAGTTTGGTGGGCATTGGAGACCCACGTGGTGTTACCACGCCCTGCCAGTCCCTGATTTGTTGATCAAGGTGAGATATGACTCACTTACTCCTGACACTTAGGAATGCAGTCCAGATGTCCATTTGGCACTCCCTAGACAGATAGGCGCCAATGGATGACCATTGATCATGATAGCCAGGCTTAGCTAAGTGCATCCCTGTTTGGGAGCTGTCCCTTATCAAAAGAAAACATCTTAAATCAGCCTGCATGAATACTTTCTCTGTGGCTGCACCACAGAGATGGAGAGTGAGATGGGGCCTCATTTAGGAAAGCACAGCAACGCTTAATTCTGTCTTATTAACAAGCATTGCCGCTACATATCCCCCCTTTTTGAAGGTCACGAGGTCCTGAGGCGTTGTTGCCTTCAAAACAAAAACAGAGTTAAGTGATGTCTGTTGTACCACGGTGGATTTTACCACCCAATAGTCACATCACCTCTCGAGAATTCGTACAGGAAATAGTGTTGGAAAGAACATTGCGTATACCTGCTCTCGGTTATAAGGTACATAGAAATGAGGTATCGGGCATCATCATTAGCCCTAGACCTTAAACTTCCGGCAGTTCACTATCAGTATCGGATAGCTCTGCAGCAGGCAGACGTTTGGGAGTGGTTACCTGATTTCGGTGATACACCATTGCTCCCTTTGTCTCATTCAAACTACCCCGCAAGGCTTTGATACAAGAGAACAGCATCCAACACATTACCCCAGCCATGATCCAGCTACCCAGCAGCAGTGTCAAGATGACCACGTTTACTGTTCCCAGCGCCCCAGAGGATCCACAACGACTGTGCTTGGGACCTACCAGCGTAGTTTGTAAGTTTGTGTCGTTGAGAACAAATTCGACTAACTGTACCCCCTCAAGGCTTACTGTCTCTTGGATTCTGTCATCCAAGTCAACGCTGTGTCCTCTGAAAGCGTCCACAATCTCGAGTTCCATTTCATACAGTTCCGACTCCAGGTGATATAGTGCTAAATCGTTGAGATGCACTATAGCTCCTTCAGGAACAGTAGAAAAATTGTTTGGTTGGGTAGCTGCACTTCGGTTGCTGTATCATGTCTGTCATAGGTTATTGTAACAGTTAACTGTGGTGTGCTGACCAGCCATTTCTTTCCCACCTGCTCAACCTGGGGTTCGTTAACCTCACTTCTGCTCGTTACTGTGGCTTTACACTTTTCAGTGGCAGCCCCCTTCCTGATACCACACAACCTCTGAGTTGTGTCCCTAAGGAATGGCTTACTTGGGCATACCCAGTAGATATCCTTGGTTGATATACACAGTTCCAGGTTTGGAACAAGGTACAAATTCGGATCATCCTCCTGGTAAGCTACGAGCGGTGGGGTGGTCAACTTCACATGTATGTCCCCCCTCCAGAAGCCAACGTTCGATATAGACTTGAGTCTATAGATATCCTTGCTACTCACGATGGGAAGGTTCAACAGGAAACCTATTTCCTTGGCTTCGGGGTTGACATGTATGGGAATGGCACTGCCTAGACTGTATGCAAGATGTGCTTGCAATGGCTGCACCATCTCGGAAGTGGTTGTCCTTAGTACTTCTTCTACTAAGGGAAGTGGAACCAAGTAGGTTGGGATTTGTCCCATGGCTAGGCTAGTTACCGTGGCACTAAGCTCCTTGAGCAGATCCTGCATCAGCATTCTGACCTGTTGCACATAAGCATAGTCCCACTGTAACACGTCGACAATCCTGCCCACGGTGTGGAGGGTGTTATTTAACACTGCTGCATGAAGGTTTACTGCTACAACTGTGCCCTGTAAGGTTTTCCCTAGGCTTTCCAGCCGCTGCTGCTGTTGATACAGCCTGTCATGAATTTCTGGCATTTCCTTACGTAACCCAGACACCTGCCTTCTCAGGGTGGTCAGGGTGACAGTGCTAGCAGCAAACAGACCAGCTGAAAATAGCGAACCCACGGCGAAGGCCGCAGCAATCACACCCCCCAAGAACCTTTTGGGAAGGCTGAGGCCTGTCATCTCCTCCTGGGTGACTGTTGCCTTCCTCAGCTGGCGGAGCATGTGTATAGTGTCTAGCTGGGCATGCCATACAACATCCTTAGCCCACTGCCTACCATGATAGGACACCCTACTGTTCATGTTAATGTGCTTCCGAAACACATCACTTGGGTCCAGCCGTACATACACTCGCTGAGTATATGTTCTACAATTTGTTAATAACAATCCGGGAGCGTCCTGCAGGACTATGCTGGTAGGAGGACCGGGTTCCACAACTTCAAGGGCCTGTGTCGAGGCGATCCACAGTACTGTCAGGACCAGCCGTGGCAGTTTTAGGATTCCCATTCTGGAACACAGATGAGGCACATGATACAGTTCCACTATAATTTTGAATATATTTTTCTAGCAGGACCTACACTACAGTACCTAACTACCTGCAGCTACAAAGGGACACCCCACTTTTGATCAGGTTTGGACTTTAACCCTATTCTGTGTCCTCCGGCGCCGTTTGAGGTGGGCGATACAACCGGAGGTGGTTGCGGTGCACCCACTTGTGGACCAGAGATTGCCTTCCCTTTTCAATCCGAATTTGATAATTCACCGGTGATACCTTATCGACAATCTCGTGGGGTCCTGTCCAACAGGGTAAGAACTTCCGGGCCACCCCTGTGGGTTTGGCAAATTGGAAGTACAGGACCTTGTCTCCTACTTGGAGTTTCTGGTTAACTGCCTTTCGGTCATAGTATGCCTTCCTACCCTCTGCACTCCTTCCCAGATTGTTCTGGGGAAAAGCAAAGGTTGCCTGCAGATGTGCACGCAGGTCTGACACATACTGATGGGCCGTAGCAGCCCCCGTCGTGCTCAGGTCCTCCACCCCATAGAGACAGTGTAGGGGAAGAGTCATCTTCCGACCTGTCATCATCTCAAAAGGTGGGACCCCCGTAGAGCAATGGGGCGTAGCTCGGATGGCCATCAAAACCAGGGGCAGCTTAATGTCCCAGTCCCTACTGCTGGTGGAGACAAACTTTTTGAGCATACTAACCACCGTTCGGTTTGCCCTTTCTGCCTGGCCCGAGGATTGAGGGTGGTAGGAGATATGCAACTGGCCCTTGACCCCAAGCATATTCCACAGGGTTGCCATTACCGTAGCTGTGAAATGGGTTCCCCGATCCGAGTCCACGGTCAGGGGGAGTCCCCATCGACTGAACACATGGTTCACCAACAGCACTGCAGTTGTCTCTGCCGTGTCGTTGGGTGCTGGGAGGCACTCAATCCATTTTGTGAATGCACACGTAACAGTGAGGAAATATTTGTTCCCTCTGGATGACCTCACCAGTGGCCCCACCCAATCCATTTGTAGATTGGACCAGGGGAATGTCATGTCCTTTTCTGGAGTGGTGCACGGTGCAAGGGCCGTGATGGTTGGAACTGGCTACACGTCAGACACCCCTTTACATACGCGGCGTTGTCTCGGCCCATGTGAGGCCAGAATGCCACCTGCTGGATAGTGTCGTACGTGGCCTTGATTCCCCGGTGACCCCCACAGGGTTCGTCATGAGCATATTGGATCATGACCCCCCGATGACAGTGGGGAACTACCCACTTTGGGACACCTTGTGCAACTGGTACACAAACCAACAACTCCTTTATAATTTTTAGGTTGTCTTTCACCTCTGCCAGCTCCTTCAGCTCCGGAGACTGGCTCAGCACCTGCTCCGAAAGAGGTTGGCGCACTGGGTCAGCGATATGCCGATACATTTGCCCGATTTCTGGGTCCTGTTTCTGCATTTCCGCAAGATCGGTGTTAAAACCCTGTGACCCAAGCACTACAGATTGAGGGTCAGCTCCGACATCCTGTCTAGCCCTGCGTCGAGTGACCGCCTTGACCTCAGCCATGGTTTCTGGGGGTAACCATTCTTGCTGGAACTGCCAGGGTTCACCCTCCAAGGCGCCAGATTTTGCCAGTCGGTCAGCCTCATCATTCCCGTCTTTGTCGGGTCCCTTCACCTGGGAGTGTCCCTTCACCTTCCTCCAGTAAACCATCATTCCAGCCTCGGTCGTGAGCTTGTCACTGGCCAGGAACAACTCTTTGTTCTTTACTTCCTTGCCCCTGGCATTTTTCATGCCGTTACCCTTCCAATACGGAAGATGGGACACGACGCTATGTCGGGCGTAGTTCGAGTCACTACAGATAACAAACTGTTTAAGGCCATGTGTCAGGGCCTGCTGGAGGGTGATCAGCACCCCAGCTACTTCCGCATACTGACTAGTCTTTGGTCCTAGCTTGTAGCGGGTCAGCCCACAGGGAGAATTGTCTTGCCAGACTACTCCTACCCCTGCTAGCACCTGCTGTTAGTGGCGAAAAGAGCAACCATCAACATAGGCCATGGGTAAGCCCTGGCCCACGTTCTCATCGTAGTACCGATGATTGTTCGGTAGCTCAGCAGCGGGAATAGTTTCTGGAGCTTCCATGTCTATGTCACAGCTGTGACACACTTGGCCCAAAGCCAGGCCCTGTCCCAGGTACATTTTCTTGCTCTGTGCATAATGTACCTCTATCTCGTAGCCTTGTAGGGCCATCATCCATGCCACAATCCTGCTATTTGACACCCTGCCCACTTTCAGTTTCTGGCTGTGCAGGAATGTCACAGGTTGGTGGCAGGTTTCGATGATGATCTTTTGTCCCCCAACATAACTACGGAAGTGTTCTACCGACCAGACCGTAGACAACAGGGCCTTCTCGCAGTCCAAGAACTTTTGCTCCACTGGGCTCAGGGCTCGACTGGCATACACCATAACCCTTCGCTCTTGGTCATATTGCTGACTCAGAGCAGCCCCAAGGCAGTGCTCTGAGAATCCCGCTTCAAGGTAGAAGACCTTATTTTTGTCAGGGTAGGCCAAGCACGGCGCACTACAGAGTCTGTGCTTCAGCTCCACTACAGCCTGTTCTTGGGAGGGCCCCCACTCAAAGGGCACGTCTTTCTGCAACAGCTTGTGGAGGGGCCTTGCTATTTCAGCGTAATCCTCAATGAACTGCCGGGAATAATTACATACTCCCAGAAAGCTGCGCAGTTCAGACAGGTTAGTGGGCGACTTCATATTCTGGATAGCTTGGACTCTGCTGGACTGTGGCTGTATGCCTTGGGCTCCAACCAATAGTCCCACGTACTCCACTTGGGTCCTACACCACTGTCCCTTAGCCAGGGACAGTTTGGCCCCTGCACAGGAGAGCTGGGTCAACACATGCCTGATCTCTGCCATGTGTTCTTCCCAGGTCTGACTCCGCATCAGAATATCGTCCACATAGACCAGGTTGCCCCTGGCGGCTACATCACTCATGGCTTTGTGCAGAAATATGTTGAACTCCGCTGGGGAGTTGGAGTACCCAAAGGGGCATCGATTCCAGGTGAACTGCCTGTTTCCAAAGGAAAAGGCCAGTTTGTACTGGTCTGTCGGTTCTACCTTAAGGGTCCAGAACCCATTGGCCACATCCACTGTGGTGAAATATTTCACTGTTGTCACCTTGGCTAACTCCTGATCTAGGTAGATCATTGGCCATCGTGACAAAGGAACCTGTTTATTCAGCTGCCGGTAGTCAATGGTCAGACGCCACTTACCATTGGGTTTCAGCACCGGCCACAGTGGGGAGTTATAAGTGGAGTTGCACCCCCTTATAATCTGACGCTCTAGTAGAGCATCCAACATCTGCTTTATGGACTCGTATGCCGTGAGGGGAATGCGATACTGCCTGACATAGGTTGGGCGGGCGCCAGGGGCCGTGGGAATGCGCACTGTGTGCAAATCCGTCACCCCGCAGTCATAGGCGTCCCGTGCAAACACTTCCTGGAAATCCTGGAAGATCTGACGCAGCTGCTGACGCTGGCTTTCCGTTTCCAGGACATCTGCCTTACCAACCTGTTCCTGTACCTGCTCTAGGAACCCAGCTTTTGACGGCATGGCGGTATCCCGGGTCGCACTCTCGGCTGAGTGGTCCGTCGGAACACCTGCGTGTACTGTGTACACAACCACAAGGTCCACCCTGCACACCCTGGACAATAAGGTCCACCCTGCACACCTGGTTGCGGAATCCCTCTATTGGCATAATTGCAATCATCCGCCGGGGGTAGGTGTAGTACACCTGCTCGGTTCCCCCCTCCCTGGCCAAGGGACCAGGGAGCTGCCCCAGTACTGGGATGGCCAGTTCGAAATCATAGAAACCATTGTCAATTACCAGTCCCATGTCAGTGCGAGCAGGGATTTTGACATCTTGTTTTGCTATGTTCTGCACCAACAGGCAAGTGGCTTGGCCATTCCGTTCCAGTCTGGGGGTACCACAGACTGCTAGGTTCAGTCTGATAAACTGAGCTGATGGTTGGAAGAAAACCATCTCGGCGTCCATTCTCTGTCCCTTCTTTAGGACTAGGCGTACCGGAAACCCTGCTGTCGACGCAGGAACGTTCAGGTCCGATTCGTTTACTACCTGGCAGGCCTGAGGAATCGTCTGACCTGACCGAATGTTCTTGGGGTCGCCGCTTAGAGAGTGGGCATCTGGGTTCACCTGTGTCCACAGCACACTGTTTACCATGTCCAGCTGGGCGCCCAGTCGAACCATCAGGTCTGCACCAATACAGACCGAGTGGGTCAGCTGAGGTGCTACCTGGAAGTAGTGAGCAAACTTCCTTTTTCCGGTGGAGATGGAAGCTACACAGCTTCCTTTGCTCCAAACGGACCTATGAGGTGGGGGTGCCCACCACAGAACCTGTGACTGCGTCACCAGGGTCACCTGATGGCTTCACGACAGGTCCTCGAACAGACCTTCACTGATTATGGACTTCTCAGAGCTGAGGCTAAGAATTACATCATCAACCTGCACTTCTGCCACCTGGACGCCTCCCACCACCACGGGGTGGTAGTCCTGGTCCCCCTGAGGTGCCAGGATGCACAGAAAGGACTCCCATTCATTACCGGACAGGGAGATCCACTCTTCTTCAGGGATGAAAAAGGGGTGTGCTTTACCTGGCGGGTCAAGCAGCTGCTCGGAGCACTGCTCCTGTAGTTGGGAGATCGTGGGAGTGCTGGCCTGGGCAGGACTTCCCTGTAGTTTCGGAAAGCAAGAAGAGACATTTATTTCTCGTCCAGAGGAACCAGGAGGAACCTCCAACTCAGCTATAGTGTTCAGTGGGCACTGTGTGAGCACAGCATAACCACTTAACCCCCCTTTTCGCTGTGCGACAGGCTTAGGGTCTTTGACCTGAGCCCACAATTTTCCACGCTGGCAGTCCACCAGAGGCTCCAGCCTGTCAAGCAGGTCTTGGCCAATGAGTAGTGGCTCTGTTTTAAACCTAGAGATGTAAACAGGATGCACTACGTTCATTGGCCCGAACCTAAGTGCCACCCACACTCGGTGTGTGATCCTGGCATGATCCTGGGTATAGTTGGAAATATCTATCTTACACGGTTCTACCTTAAGTCTGATGCCTTTTCCTTTCGCTACTCATTTGAGCTCGCTGAGTGGATCGGCTGACATCAAACTAACTTCAGCCCCAGTGTCAATCAGTGCTTCTCTATCTAAGACGTTTTCAAGAGAAACCTTGATATAAATACGCCTTGCTTTGCCTTTCTGGCTGAGATTCCCTAAGAATTGTTTGAAGCCTGCCTTTTCTTTGACTTCAGGGGCGGGGTCAGCACCCAACCCAGAGTCACAGCCTTCCTCCAGGCAGGAACCCTCCCACCCAATCAGATAGACGGAGGGAGGGGCTTGGAGCGGATCCCCGCCTCCTCCAGTGAGGAGGGGCGTGGTCCCCCTCAGCTCATACACGCTTCCTGCAGTCGGTGCGGAAGGTTTACCCTGTCCTGATCTCTCAAGCAGGGCTTGTTCAAGCCTGGTCAGGCGGGCTGCAGTTGACTCCCTTCGTCCAGCCTTATGATAGGCTCTGCCTGAGCCCTTGCCTTCCCCGTAGCGCTCACGGCGGCTCTGACGCTTAGTGTTCTGCCTGCCTATTTTGCGCCGGGGCTTAGCGGGTTCAGGAACCTCAGCTCCCTCGAGCTGAGGCGAGTCGTCAACCCTGCTGGCTTTAGTGGCGAACACGGCCGTTTTAGCAGGTTTTCGCTCTGAGGAAGCAAAGACTTCAGCTCCCCAGGCTTTTTGAGCCAACCTTCTAATGTCAGCCATTTTCATTGCTTTTGCATCAGTGTGCATCACAATCATTTTCCTGACTGAGGGATGCAGATTAGCAATGAATAAACCTTTGAAATTCACGTTCTCTTCACAACCCTCTTCATTCCGCCCTGCAAAATAAGTGCGCCTAAGCCTCTCATAATAGTCGCGAGGGGCTTCAGCTTTTTCCTGCTTAATATGGTGCGCAGCGGCCACGGCAGATATGGGATCGATAAAAGCCGAAAATTCTCCGATCATTGCCTGACACAGCTCCTCAAAGCTATTACAGACCTCCGGTCCTTGTCTAGACATCCACTCGTGGACCGCTCGGCTAGTAGTTTTCCTTACTAACATTGCCTTTTCCTGTTCGGTTGCTTAGGGCATAAACTGCAAAGTATATCTCAGCTCATCGATGTAGGTCTCCGCATTATTCCCTGACACTGACGGGTCAAACATTTCTACATCTTTGGCTAGCTGCCTCAGGGAGTGGAGGTTAATTTTTACGGTTTCTCCCCGGGCAGGGAGACGGCCGTGATCAGGACCAGTGGGTCTATGCCTGAATTGAATCGCCCTTGCGTCTCGCGCAGGACTCGGCGATCTCCCCCATGCCGATTCGACCACGGACCCTGGCCGAGAGAAACCTCCTCCCGGCGCGCTGGGTGAGCGCTCCGGGCTGCTAGGTGGGCTGGCATGCAAGTGGGATCTAGCCTGTTTTGCTTCCAGTATGGCAGCATCTAACTCCTTTTGCCTTTCCTGGCTGAGCTCATTTAAACTCTCAATTTCTTTTTCTTTTTCTTTCAAGCTCGCTTCCAGGTCTCTCCTAGCTACCTCAGTCGCAGTTTCTCTAGCAGACAGGTCATCTAATTTACCTAAAACTTCCCTGAGTCTGTCTTCACTTTCCTCATTTTTCACTCTCTTTTCTCTGATTATATCCAACAACTCAACTCGCTCCGCCTTATATCTTTCTAGCTTTCCCTGAAGCTTTTGAAACTTTGTCAAAGACAGTTCCAGCTGTTTAGCTAGATTTAAGGCGAAACTAGATAGGACCTGAACTGCGTTCACAGACCCTCTTGTGTTAAGCTGGTTCGCTACCTTAGCTACCAAATCTAATTGCAGCTTCTCAATATCATCAAAGTTCAACTTTTCGATATCGCTCCAGTAACCAGGATTGTCGTCGCTAGAAATAGTACTTATAAGCGACTCCACTTCAGACATTTTAGCAGCCATTGTCATTACGTCAGAGAAACTTTAGGAGTATTACTTTTTTTTTCTTTTACCAAAATACAGTATGGAATCTAAACACCCGAGCAGATGGATTTTCAATCAGCACACGTTACACCAAACGCTAGAAAACAGGGGGATTTCTTTACGCAGTTATCAGCACACCCGGTATTCGCGTATAGAAGCCGTGGTGCTGTGCTGAACTTAAACTAACAGCAGCATCAGTTATTCTGTGCGATTGATTCTCATTTCATTCTAAACTCGCCCACCCAGGGACGCCATTAAATATAGAGGTTTGATGGGTTTACTGAGACAATTATTAATTGTAGCAGTAATCACGAGGTGGTTCGTTGTGGCTTTTAGAAAATCAATCGTCAGAACCACTAACAACGCACACACACGGGTTCAATACACGAGATACATTTATTAATATAAATTGTGCACCAAACATATACTAGTCTGCCTGGATACAAGCGGCAGACCTTACTGTGAGGGTTATCAATATACAAGGTATATAATCTCGTAGAGATGCAAACACAAAGAGATACACAACAGAGAATATATGTCAATATATCGTTCGGTTACCAAATCGCTAATCAGTGTTATTACCCACTGTTACTCTAAACTCGGAAGTAAATACATTACTCATGAATTAAATTGATAACAACTTGTGTTGAGGTACAATGAATTCTCGAGACGCAATGTAGAACATGGGGTTTACTTATCCACTGTGTATGGATTTAGGATTTCCCGGCACAAACACCAAACCAGCTGACAGGCTCTGTTGCACCCTCTGTTCCAGCGGTTGTCCAATGGGCGTTGTCCCGGCGTCCTCTGGCTACTGGCCAACCAGTCGAGGTGCAGCTCGGAGTAGGACGGGCGGAGGAATGCAGTCCAGATGTCCATTTGGCACTCCCTAGACAGATAGGCGCCAATGGATGACCATTGATCATGATAGCCAGGCTTAGCTAAGTGCATCCCCGTTTGGGAGCTGTCCCTTATCAAAAGAAAACATCTTAAATCAGCCTGCATGAATACTTTCTCTGTGGCTGCACCACAGAGATGGAGAGTGAGATGGGGCCTCATTTAGGAAAGCACAGCAACGCTTAATTCTGTCTTATTAACAAGCATTGCTGCTACACGACACAATGTGTTGATGGAGAAAGCCACATCTTACTGACTAGAATCCAAGAGCAGATACCCAGAGAAGGCTTGGGGAGAGAGACAAAGGCAGATGGAGATAGCCTAAAGTAGGTTAGTGAAAAGGAGACTGGCAGAGAATACCAAGGCAAGTGGAAACAAATGGTGATTATTGAATCTAGATGGAAAATAATAGTCGATAAGAGGGGGCAAGCACAGATATCAGAGCTCCTCCAGACAGTGTGGCTGCACCACCACACAGAATCACAGAGAGTTTGTAACCATGTCACTGGTCCTGTGTTTGCAAAAGCAACACACAAGGTTGAGGAGAAACAGGGAATCTTTCAGACAGGATTCAGACAGAATATCCTTCTAAGGTGCAGGTTAGTGTTGCTGAGTGAACTATCTAGGTCAGAAGTTATTGATATAGTACTAGATCAGTGGCAGAAGAAGGTTTATATTGTCCGGACCTGATTAAATTATTTTATTATTACTTATTAATTGGAGGGAGGAGCCTGGGACAATCTGCCCAAGTGACTATAAACAGCTCTGGGTGGAATGCAACTCCACTTGGGAATGTGCACGGTGTTTGAGGATATCAAGGGCTGCAAACTCTGACTGGCCCAGGCACAACATCATGGCTTTGGGGGGTTATCCTAATCACTCTTGCGGTTCTCAAAATAAACATTGAGAGTTTTGCTGGAACTACTTAGTGAAGGAAAGATAAAGTGCCAGACTTTATTTTATACTTTTTTCATTCACTCTTTTTTAGTTTGAGGTGAAATAATTTAGTTTAAATTTCACTTCATTTCATTTCTCTTAACACTATCCAGTATATGTACAGTATGTTGACTCTCAAATTACAGAACAAAATTTGGAATTCACCATCCATCCTGATTAAAAGGCAACAAAACTATATAGACGGTGGATGGACTACATTACTTATTTTATTTTTAACTAAAAAATATCCAATACGTCTACCTCACAGTTTAAAAACAACGACTTGTTTAGAGCTGAGCTGTATACCATGTATACCGTAATTCCATTCATTAAGACATACTCAACCATCAGTGTGCTTTCAAACTAATGCTGTGTGCAGGTATTAGATGTTACACAAACACAAGGCAGCATCTTGATTTGAACAATTTCATAAGTTTATGTTAGCATTATTTTGTTGACACTTTAATCATAAAGCAGTTCACATGCATTACAATTAGCAAAGAAAAATTAGTACATTCTTAATATAAAAATATGAAATCACAAGACTAATTATTTCAACATTTTTAAATGTAATTGTCATCATTTATGTAGTGCAATACAATAATTGATACAATGTGCAGAAAATTGAAACTTAAGTTAATGTAAAATTCAATATAATATAGATGCGAAGGGAAGAGGACAGAACAGTGCTGATGCAATAATAATATTTGTACAATAATAAGTCAAATAATTAAAATTGTAGGCGTTTTTAATGTAAGATTTGAAGTAACATTTACTTTTTTGTTTTACAGCAATAATAATAACAACAACAATAATATTGATGATTTTATTAATTTTAATTAATTGTATTTGGAATCTAGAATTGTAAATACTTTCAGTGAACTGCTGAAACATCTAAATACACCTGGAAGAAAAAATTACATTTCTGTGACATGTCTCAGCAGAACACGTTACAGGGACCAATGGGGTTGATTTTGTAAATAAAGGGGATGCACAATCTTGTTGAGTCCAGAAAGGAAACAACTAGAGAGAACTGAGGGATTGAATACAGAGGATATTAAAGCATGTGGAAAAAAGTCAAGACACTAAGCTTTTGTGTTAAGACACTAAACTCATTATCTTATAATTTGAAAGAATAAAAGTAAGTATTTTAACAAAGCAACAAATTACATCTGTGAACAACTTTCATTACTGATGGATAGTGCAGGTCTGAATTTAAATACATATTTGCAATCGTATCATTCATTTTAAGAAGACTGTTCCAGTGGTATATCTTGAGGTGTCAAAATGTCATTTTGGACACTTCTTTGGCTTCATCTTATTCACTGCTGTGGGTCTCAGTGTTCCTTACAGGATCTGACATTTTCCTAAAAGAAAGAAAAAGAGAAGACAAATAACATTACTGGAAGTTTTTTTAAGCCAACATAATTAAAATGTAAAATGTACAATTTGGCTCTTTGTGAAAAACAAAAACACATTGAAAGGTAGCCTTTAATTATGAGGAATTTGTTTGAGAGTGCTTCAGATTACCAATAGTCAGTACATAAATAGAACATTATGAAAGTTAAGATCACTTTATTAGCCATATACAATTTCTTGTATTAGGAATTTGTCTTTTCACATACCCCAGCTTTCTCTCCATGAGACACAGACAGGGAGAGAAGCTTAGGGTCAAAATGCAGGGTCAGCCATTGTACAGCGCCCCTGGAGCAGTTGGGGTTAAGGGCCTTGCCCAGGGGCCCAACAGAGTAGAATTCCTCTGCCAGCCGCAAGATTTGAACCAGCAACCTCACAGCCCCAGGAGCAGACGATTAGCCACGGTGCCACCGCTCCGCAGTTATGTACAGTATGTTGAAAATATGAAATATTACAAAAACAGAAGCAAGCTTTTACATATATATCAAAAGGTTTGCTTTAAAAGGAGTTTAACTTTATCTAGATGTTTCTATAGGTCCAGCACATAATAAAAAATATCTTCCTCCAACAGGCACAAGTAATGTCTTCTGCACAACAGGCATTAAGCACAAAAGAAGTGAATCTGATAAGTGACCAATAGACAGTTGGGTTGCTGATGTATAACAAGAATATGGTATCCTGATTGGTTTCATATATAACCAATTCCAGCACTGTTTGGCCAGCTCAACAAAGAACATTAAAATAAATCTTTGCACATGACCTAGCCTGCTTTCCAGGGGTATAATGTAATGAAGTAGAAATACTTCGCCACACTACTTAAGAACCTTTTTTTGAGAGCTACTGTATACTTAAATACTTTAATTTTGGGGTACTTTTAACCCCAATATGTTTGTTTAGAAAAGACAGTATACCCACTCCCTATGTACATTTTCCATTTTTCAAGTATTACCTCACTCAAAGTGTTTTTATGGGACCTTAGGTTTCGTGAGTCTACCTTGGTTAGAAGCATCTTTCCTGCTTAGGGTGCATTTTTTAGCACAGAGAGATAGGCTCCCATTTATTTTGTGGCATTAAGGGTTCAGCAAGAGAGAGATTTAACTGCGAGTTGTATCACATTTATTTAGAAGGTAGCTTATCTCTTATTTGGCCTCTGAGGCATTAATGAAAAGTTCCTTACTTGATAGAAGTGATTTTTCTGGGTGATTAGAATGTTAGGCTTCTGAAATGCCTTGTTTGTAAATACTGTACATAGAGTAACTTGTGTGTTGTATGTAGTGTAGATTGTGTCTGGTCATTGTAATAAATATTTGTTTAACCAAGTGTGCCTGGATTATTACTAGTTTCACCAAAGCTGTGTCAGAGAACAAATAATTTGCGTGCCTCTAATTATACCAACCACTCTGGAGATATGAACTATATTCTGGAGAAATCACTTACAAGATGGAGGTTATGAATCATTATTTTATGTATTGATTAAGTTGCTCTGTCAAAACCTGATTTTCACCATTTTCATAACCTCCCATTTGCAACAATATAGATAATTACCATTCATGATATTAGAGTAAACCTCCCTTATTTTCCTTAACTTTGTCAGTGAAGAATGAGGGATAGAAGGGTGGAATTGCAGTCTCACCAGGGTTTATTGCCCTTTAAAGGCTAACAGGTGCTTGTGCACCTGTGTTGAACACATCACAGAAGGGGATAGAGAACAAGAGATAATTTAGCTGCAGCTAGAAGTCCATGATTTAGAGAAAGGAACATTTTTCCCTTTATATAGGGAGAGAGAAATGAAATAGTAAATGTATTAAAAACATGAATGAATAAATAATTAAAAACATTACATTAAAGACCACATAATACATAGTAGAAACATAAGAATGCAGTATTGTAAATATATTAAACACCAGAGAGGACATTCACTTTGTGCCACAAAAAGAGAAACTAAATGTAAAAAAGAGCCTTGGTGGATACTTTGGTATATACTACTTGATATAGTTAAAAGAAGAATTTCCATTTCTCATTCTTTCATCATATTGACACCATTGACTAGGGAAAGCAGAGCTGTAAGTGCTAAGTGCTTCATCATATTGACACCATCCATTGACTAGGGAAAGCAGAGCCGTAAGTGCTAAGTGCTTCATCATATTGACACCATCCATTGACTAGGGAAAGCAGAGAAGTGTCTGCTTGCTTTGGTGATGTACAGTACCATATTTACCCTAACATCCAACCCTGAATATAAGCTGCATCCAGAAATTTGGAATGTGAGAAAGAACTTGACAAAGCACAAGTTAACTTTCTGAATAGAAAAGCTTGAAATGAAAAATGTTCTCTGATTTTAAATAACTAAAGTAAAACAGAGAGGATTTGAAAGTAAGGGGAATGGATTCTGATCACAAGGATTTTTGGATAAATGTGATTAAAGCAAACTGACAGTCTCACTTAGCCTAAATCAAACACAAAAGCTGAATGCAAAAGTGTACCGAGATCTCTTGTTCATTTTGGAAAACTAAAAGTGAATATAAAAGTTTATTTTATCACTCGATCGCAACAACATGCCAGGACGAAGCAAAACATTGGTACGTTACAGTATGTGCCATACTGTTCAACACTATTATGCACTCTTGCGATAAATATGTCAACAACCAGATCAGCTTCTGATTTGTTTTACTTGTACTCAAATATAAATCACACGCCAATTGTACTACCTTGAAATTTGGAAAAGAAGTGCAGCTTACAGTATATCCGGGGAAATGCTGTACTATTCTCATGCCCAGACAGAGACTGGTATAGTTTTTAATATAATTTTTAAGTCAATCAATTTTAAAAGTAAAAAACTATCAGCAAACACAAAGATACCACTGAAAAGAAAGACAAAAGTACTAAATCAGTATACAGTAAGTCTAATAAGTAATGAATATAGGGCTAATATTGTATGATAATTAGCAGTTGTTGGAGTGTGCTGTTTTTCTCATTTTCTTTCTGTTCCTCAATTTCAGTTCTTACTCACACTTCACAGTCATTATTCCTGACCGTATGTCAACTGCTGAGCACCAAGGAAAAAAAATGTGAAGACTGCTACTGATGTACTAATCACATTTCCAGGGGTTGTGCATGCTCCACTCCTCAGCCTTGACTGTGTAGAAATTGACAAATGCCAAGACAACTCATGTGTGATTACCTGTAAAGCCTGCCACAGTGCACATTAAAGATATGGAGATTTAAGGAAGATATCTTTTTGTCACCCGTTTACTGGGGTAAGCCATTTGCTAATGTTAAAGATTACATCATGAATCAGTTTCGCACTCTACAAAGTGCTCTCTGTGTAAGTCTGTTTTCATGATTGAGTTAGTTTGATGTAGTTTTGTTTTTGTGTGAATTAGTTCAGTGCATGTTTATTACAGTTGTTTATAATGTAATTCCTGTTAATTGTGACCAAATATTTGTACACCTGCACTTTGACTGTTGAAAATAAACTTTTGTGGGATTAAATTCTGTTATATTTATTGTACCCTGTTCATCCATAATCTTATCTCAAAAATAATCTAATTTGTTTACCTGAATAAAATTAAATCCCCGTGTGCCTTAAATGCCTTCTTTGCTTACCAAAGACATTAGAAGTGTGAGTCTACAGTACAACAGTAGGTGCATCAGTTTTTTTCTGTGGATTACTGTTTGATTTAATTTCTATAGCTAGTTACATGCAAATTATTTGTCCGAGTTAATGTTCTATAGCTAGATAGCTAACTGCGATGATCTGGCTCTTATCCAAACAAATTATTTATTTCTGGAAATATTTCACAATTGTGCTCTTACCTTGTGGTGTGGTTGGATGTGCACTCTGTGGAAGTCATTTCTGTCGGGATTTAAAAAAAATTGCACATGTGCTTGGCATTGGTTTCGTAAAGGTTTATTGCTTGGACCATATTGTAAGGTAGGGGCTCACACAATAGCGTGGAATATGCATTTTTGTGTTTCCGTTATGTCTAATGTATTTTTGGGCATTTTTCAGTTGTTTTCCTTTTCTTTTTGTTGTGCATGTTGTGCTAACTATTCTAGCTGTTGCTGTGGTACCATAGCCCCACCATATGGGATACTTTGGTATCTCCCACATGAGGGAAAATAGATTTAAACCCCTATTTGCAAACATTTGGAGGAATGATATGAGTGGGAATACTTGGAGAACTTCCTCAAATTCCCTAGAAACTGAAAACTTATACCAAGATGTCTGAGAATATTTCTGATTTAACTTAATTTCTTCATCCACATTTTTAGATATTATTTCTTCAATATATTTTTGAACATTAAAAATATTACTTACAAACTTGTGGGAAATCCAGCACTGCTATACAGATGCAGCCATTCAAAGTACGCGGCACAGACACGTACTGCGGATAATTGGCTACGGACTCACGCATCGTGACGCGCGATGACGCAAAATACCGCGGTACGTGATTGGTTGACCGACAGGGGCACTCGTGGTGCGTTGGTCGGTCGTAGAAAGATTTAAATGTCTTTACTGTGCCCATTTTAGTATTGAATATTTATATGGAATTTTACTACTGAAGGGAAATCTTAGTAGCTGAGCATAAAAAGAATAGGAGCATACTGTAAAGCTTGTGAAGGCCATAAACGATATTAATTTTGGAACATAAACATACAGTATATGGCTGGTCTCGGTACTTTAAAGAAAAAATACACACCAGTATTTCATTTCTCCCTAAAAATTTTAAGCATCGAAGTCTTTAACTAACATGTGACATAGCGTGTAAAAAAGTGGTAGTTTTAAGCTTTTCTGCTAATATAATATGGAATCGCGTATCTAAAGAAATTAATAACGATATAATTATATTCGTGTACTGCGACAGGGCTGTGTAGGGCTGTTTCACCTTTCTTCATGTGACTTCCCCAGTAGCCTGCTGGTTTACATGCCTCACTAATAACCCACAGGTTGTGTGTTCAAATCTAGCCGGCGCTGTGACTTTTCTTTTAACAAACATTTCTTTGTTAGATCCGTTCCCTTCAGATTTAAAAGGTTATTAATCATATCTTCAGTGTCGCATCTTCCCAGTGTAGCTGATCTTTTGCTGCCTAGGTAAACTATCACAAAGCTTTAGAGAACTTAACATTTCTATTATCAACAAATTGTAAATACGACGTTTACATTGGCATTATCAATTTTTCACTTGGGTGTATGGAGGATTGTCAGCTGTCACTGAGAGTAGACCCCCCCTCTTAGGCTGTGCAAACGATCTTTTAAATTTTTATAGAGAAATGGAGGCTGTACAGTATGTGTTACAATATAAACATTTATATTGATTTAAATCGCGTTTTGATTTAAATCGCAAACGTGTTTAATTGTATGTGTTTTTTGATTCACAATCAGACAAATGCAACATCAATTGATATCTTTGTTTTCTAAGTATCTTAATAAACTTTCAGCATAGCTTTCTCCCCGTTTAGATTTATTTTTCTTGGGATTTTGGGATCAAACGTGGAAAGATTAGATTGTAATCGTTTTTATTTTTTAAATACATTTTAGAAAAGTGTAATCTATACTAAAAAGCTGTACACCACCTGCTATATAGATACATATTGTAATACTTTCGGGTTCGGATAGGACGGACACAAGAACTCAGACTTGCGGAGTTAAAGCTCCCTTTATTTTTCTTCTCCGTCACCACCTGCCAGCCCGGCTCTCCCGCGCCCCCGACCAGAGACAGACAGCCCCTGCCCGCCAACAGCACGAGCCAACACACCGCCCGCACGCCCGAGAGACAGAGAGAGAAAAGAGAGAGAGAGAGTAACACCCAGGGGTGCAGAAGCAGGGAACTATTTACAAGGAAAAAGGATACCTCCCCAGACTGTATGCCCGCTTCACTGTGGGACAGCTGCACTGGCCTTCCCAAACCCTAAACCACTTTCACTCCTATCCTGCCCCTCACCGCGCACCGCAGCCGGGTGCTCTTTGGCCTCTGCCCGGGCGAATGTGCTGCAATATGTTTAGATATTTAGACCCGGCGCGGCACCGAGAGAGCGTCTGCATTTATAACTTAGTTTTTAAAATTAGTCAAGCAATATGAAGCATCTCTTTTTACTTTTAAGTTCCTTAATTATCATTAAGCACAGCTTTCTCACCACTTAGACTACTTTTTGATACCATCCTTAGACAAAGCAGAAACTTGTTGTATTTTCTAATGACATACAAGTGGAAAGATTACAGATTTTAATCGTCTTTAATTTAATTTTGTTACGTCATACATTTTAGAAACGTTTCATCTATACAAACACCACAAAACTAATCTTGATTGTATTTCTGAATGTTATGTTACACTTAGTTCACTGTTTTAAATACATCTAATTAAGAAAGTTAGGTGTTAGCATAAACTATTAGTAATCAATAATATTGAATTTAGCACTGTAATAAGTTGTTGCACTTTCCCCCGCATCTTGTAAAAATATTTTGCTAACAATGTTGACTGTTTATAAATAATAAAATATATTAACCAAGGAGTAGGATGGCACAGTTGTTATTTTGCTTTTTGTTTTGTTTCTTTTTCATAAATACAACAGTAGTACCTGATGTCTCAGTGGCTTTCAAAATTAAATTATGCATGCAAACCTGTGAACTGGCCTGTGATACTGGCCATGTAATACTCTGCATTGTGGAATAATAGTTTATTTTAAAGGATAGAGAAAGCACAGAAAACAGGCAGTTAGATTGATCAGATTAGTATGAAAAGCCATTTAGCAAAGAGGGAATGAGAAGAGTGACAAACTAGTATACTTTAAATCTTTTTTTCTGAACCAGGGAAAATCTGATCATGTTGCTCTATAACAATAATAAAAAAACTTTATTTTATATATCACCTTTAAAAGTGGCATCTCAAAGCAATACAGTAGATGTAAAAACAGTTAAAAGGACCACAGATTACAAAGTAAATACCCAGACAAACGCAAACACGTTTTTAATAAAATGCTTTTATTTATTCAGCAGAGAGAGAGAGAGACACATCCAGCAGAGAGAGAGAGACACACACACTGGTTTTCATTGACAAAAAGTAATTGTTTTTTTTTTACATTCCTCTTGTCTAACAGGAATGTTTTGTTTGTGGACAGACTGTCCACAAACGTGAGACTGTCTTTATCAGACTCACATTCCGGAATGTCCCCGCCCTGGTCAACAATCCTAGGAAGAACACGAAACAGCCTGTTAATAAAATTGTTGCAATTTTGTTCGGTCAGTTCTTCCTCCCAAAATTTATAGATCGCATCTATCAGTTCCTGCTTTGTGACGGGTTTAGCAATTTTCCGAACATAGTCTTTCAGCGAATGCCAAACCATCTCTATCGGATTTAGATCTGGGGATTCGGCTGGAGTTTTCACCCAGTTCACTCCTTCTGATACAAGCCTCACCCTTGCTGCTGTGTGTTTCGGATCGTTGTCTTGAAAGAGACGGTGCCTTGATCCAAAGTGCTCCCTGATATATGGGGTGGCAATGCTGTTTCACCACGACTTCCTTGAAGAATTCACGATCCATAATTCCTTCGAAAATAAGAAGTGGTCCTCTTCTAGATATACCCCCCCCAGACGTGAACCTTCAGTGGATGTTTGGGCTTTGGCTTGTCCACATATCTCCCCTTTTTACAAAATGACATTGTTGAAAACTGTTCCAGAGCCACTGTTGTTTCGTCGGTAAAAAGTACATCATGAAACGCCTCCCCCTGTTCAATCCATTGGAGCACTTGTTTGAGTCTTTCCTCTTTGTTTTTTACCCTTATCATGGGGCATGGTTGGTTTTTCTGTATCTCCATCCAAGCCTTCTGCACACTCTTCTTATCGATGTCGGACTAACACTCGGACCGAGGTCAGCCCATAGCCGTCTTTGAACTTGCATCGCCGGTAGCTCATCGTTTTCATCCGTCAGTCTGTCGATGGCTCGCACAATAGGACTTGAAAAAAAAGAGATCAACAGTCATTTTTAAAAACAATGTGCGTAGTTGTATTTACATGCAAGAAAAGTATTTTTAGAAAGTTATTTACCTTTGAATTGTCGCCTGGTGGTGAGGAGGAAGCGCCCCTAGGCGCTTGTAGTACCGCTGGGCATGCTGGGAGTGGTAGCCGGGGAGAGTCTGAGGGTCAGCACGATGACCAGCGGCTGACCCTACCTGTGTAAATAATGTCCTAGTAATTCTAGTGCCCTGTGTAGTCCTGTAAAAGTGTAGTGTGTTGTTAGGTAATTACCACCCTAAATATGTGTACGTGTTCCGTCAGTCTCCTCATGTGTGTGTAGATCCTGTGTTTGGTTTTGTGTGGTTGAAAACGAATAAAGCTAATGCTTGTTTGTTAATTGCGTCTCCACTCGTCCTTGTTCTGAAAAGAACCTGCAAACGCTACATTGGTGTCAGAAGCGGGCAGAATGGACAACTCGTGGCACACAGTACCCGATTCTATTAAGCGCCGGCTGACGCTGGAAGAAACAGAACCCATCGACAGCGCACATAGGAAGCCTGAGCAACTCCTGGGTGCGACAGGTGGCCACAGCCCTTACCAGGGCTATTCATTAGTGGTCCCGCCAGTAGAATTGGGGCGACCGGCCGCTACTCCTGGTCAGCAAGCACCCCAGATAGAGGATACTCTCCCTGCTGGAGCCGATCAGCGATTCCTACACCCATCGGCGCGGGTGAGACCAGGTCGCTACAATGGGGAAGCGCCGTGGGAAATGTACGAGGCGCAGTTCCAGCTCGCGGCCCGGACGAATGGCTGGAGCCGGGCGGAGATGGTCGGCCACCTGGCGGCGGCGCTGGAAGGAGCGGCCTGCCAGGCGCTCCTGGACGTCCCGGAGGAGGACAGAGGAGAATACACGGCGCTGGCAGTGGCTCTCCAGCTGCGCTTCGGTGTGGAGGAGGCGCCGGACTTGATGCGGGAGAGGCTGGCCCTGCGGCGGCGCCAACCAGGAGAGCGACTGGGCCCGGTTGCCGCTGATGTCGCGTTCCTCGCCCGCCGAGGATACCCAACTTTCCCCCGGGAGGCGCAGCGGGAGATGGCTCTCCAGGCTTTTCTCAAGGCCCTCTCACCCGAGGAGCTGTGGTGCCACGTGCAGCTGGCCGCGCCAACATCGCTGGAGCAGGCCTTGGCCCTTGCTACACGGGCTGAGGCCGTGTTCGGGGTGGCTGGAAGCGCCAGCAGACGCAGTGCGCCCTGCCGGCTGATCGAGACGACGACGGAGGGATCCAGCGAGGGGGAAGAGGAGCCAGCCCGGGCAGCGACCCCCGCGGAACAGCCCCGCACGCTGATTTGCAACCACTGCGGGAAGAGGGGACACCGAGCCCGGTTCTGCCGGGCACCCGAACCTCGCACTCCTCGATCGGCGTCGGGAAACGGGAACAGGGCGGCTCAGCGTGGGGAAGGCCGCCCCTCGAACACCTCAACCCCCACTCCGGAGAGCGCTGTTAAGACCGGCGCCCCTCACGCCACCGTGGGGCGAGTCGGCTGTAGCCGGGGCCTGTACCTCCACTGCAAAATCGAGGACCAACCCTGCCTGGCCCTACTTGACACCGGTTCATCGGTAACCCTACTCCGGCCGGGCGTCCTCCCCGACACCGAGGGCACCAACCCCCCAGGATGGGAGGCCTCCAGCCTGCGGCTAAGGACCGTGACGGGACAGCTCGCTGCAGTCCGGGGGAAACAGGTGTTTGCCTTCCGTCTAGGTGCAGCGACGGTGCGCCACCCCTGCTACCTCGCACCCATCCAGGAGGAGTGCATTCTGGGGCTGGACATACTGCAGCGAGTGGGGGCCAGTTTGGACTTGAGCCGGCAGGAGTTGGTGTGGCAGGGGGAGCGACTTCACCTGGTGGAGGGCAGGCCCGGCGAAGGCCGAGGGACGCGGGCTTGCCGGAGCCGGGAGAAAAAGAGGCAGTGGTGGCGGCGGCGGCGGCGGCGGCGGCGGCGGCAGTCGCCGGGGCAGACCAGGCCATGTGAGCCGGGGAGCGAGCGTGCCGGATCCTGCTCCCGAGTCAGCCGGGGGGCCAGACAAGGCGGCGGCGGCGGGGGCCGAGCGTTGCGTGGAAGCGAGGCGCGCCGTTGAGGATCTCTACCAGCGGAGCTGCGAGGGCCTCGATCAGGACCAGCGGCAGCGGCTCCAGGAGCTACTCGCCCAGAACGAGGATCTCTTTGCGGCGAGAGATGAGGACTGCACCCGCACTGCCCTGGTCCAACACGAGATCAACACCGGCGACGCTTGGCCCATCCGCATCCCACCGGGACGCATGATTCACGCCAAGCGGACCGCCGCCGAGGAAAAGATCTGGGAGATGGCCGCAGCGGGGGTGATTGAGCCCTCCGCGAGCCCATGGTCGGTGCCAGCTGTACTGGTCAAAAAAAAAGACGGCTCGTGGAGGTTCTGCGTCAACTACCGCAAGCTGAACGAGGTCACCCGGAAAGATTCCTACCCCCTGCCGAGGATAGATGACGCCCTAGACTACATCACCGGGTTGACCTGGTTCAGCTCCCTGGACCTCCGCTGTGGCTACTGGCAGGTACCGCTTGCTCCCGATGCTCGCCCGAAGACGGCCTTTTCTATCGGCCAGGGCCTCTGGCAGTTTACTGTCATGCCTTTTGGCCTGTGCAATGCCCCGGCGACGTTCGAGAGGCTGATGGAGAGGGTGCTGGCATCCGTCCCGCGGAACCAGTGTGTGCTGTACCTGGACGATCTGCTGGTTCATGCCCGGGGCTTCGACCAGGCCTTGACAAACCTCCAGGCGGTGCTGGCCTGCATCCGCCGTGCTGGCCTGAGGCTCAACCCCCGCAAGTGCGAGCTCCTGCGGCGGGAGGTGACCTTCCTGGGACATGTTGTTGGACCGCGAGGGGTGGCTACGGACCCAGGTAAGGTCGCCGCAGTGAGGGGCTGGCCGACTCCACGCACCGTCACGGAGCTGCGCAGCTTTCTGGGGTTGGCCTCGTACTACCGGAGGTTCGTCCGGGACTTTGCCAGCATCGCTGCCCCGCTGCACCGCCTCACCGACAAGGGCCGCCGTTTTGACTGGGACTCGGGCTGTGAGACTGCCTTCGGCCGGTTGCGTGAAGCTCTGGCGGGGGCCCCCGTGCTGGCCTACCCCGACCCGCGGTTGCCGTATGTTCTCGATACCGACGCGAGTGACTCGGGGGTGGGCGCGGTGTTGGCGCAGGAGGGGCCGGATGGGGAGCGCGTAGTGGCATACTATAGTCGGGCTTTGACTAGGCCTGAGCGGAACTACTGCGTGACCCATCGCAGCTGCTGGCGGTGATGGCGGCGGTCCACCACTTCAGGCCGTACCTGTTCGGGACCCGGTTCCGGCTGAGGACCGACCATGCGTCCCTCACCTGGCTGCTCCACTTTAAGGAGCCGGAGGGGCAGATGGCGCGATGGATAGAGATCCTGCAGGAGTACGACCTCACTGTCGTGCACCATGCGGGGTCTCGCCATCTCAATGCTGATGCTCTCTCGTGGCGCCCCTGTGAGGCCGCGGACTGCCACCACTGCGCCCGGCGGGAGCAGCGTGAGGAGGCTGTCCGCACCGTGGCGGGGGTGAGCACCGCGGCCACGGCCCGGGAGGGGCCGCTGGGGGTGAGCCTGCCAGACCTGGCGCAGCGTCAGGCAGCTGATCCTGACGTGGGGCCGGTGCTCCGCTGGAGGGCAGCAGGAGTGCGGCCTACGCGAGAGGAGCTTGCCCCGCACCCAAAGTCCGTCAAGGCCCTCTGCGCCCTGTGGGAGGCCTTGGAGGTAAAGGACGGGGTGCTGCGCCGGGGGTGGCGGGTACCCTCCAGTGGCGAGGTACGGTGGCAGCTGGTGGTGCCTCGGTCGCTCCGCGGGGCGGTGCTCCGAGCGGTGCACGGCCAGCCGGGCGTGGGGCACTTCAGCGGTAAAAAAACCCTGCAGCGTCTCCGAGGCCATTTTTATTGGGGTCTTTGCCACCGGGACGTGGAGCGGTACTGCCGAACGTGTGCGGTGTGCGTGGCGCAGAAGGGTCCCCCCGAGCGCTCCCGGGCCCCCCTCCAACAACACCAGGTGGGGGCTCCTATGGAGCGGGTGGGGGTGGACGTTTTGGGCTCGTTTCTGCGCACCGAGGCCGGGAACCGCTACGTCTTGGTGGCCATGGATTATTTTACGAAGTGGCCGGAGGCCTACGCCCTCCCGGACCAGAGTGCCCCCACGGTGGCCGATGCACTGCTGGAGGGGATGTTTGCCAGGCTGGGGGTGCCGGAGGAGTGACCAGGGGCGTAACTTCGAGTCCCAGGTCTTCGCCAGAGTGTGCCAGCACCTGGGGATCACTAAGACGCGGACCACACCGCTGCATCCCCAGAGTGACGGGTTGGTGGAGCGGTTTAATCGGACGCTCGCCACCCAGCTGGCCACCCTGGTGTCCCGGCCCCAACGGGACTGGGACCGCCACCTCCCCCTTGCGCTCTGGGCGTACAGGACCGCGGCCCAGGAATCCACCGGGTGCACCCCGGCCTCGCTCATGCTGGGCCGGGAAATGCGAACACCGGTGGACCTGGTCTTCGGCCCGCCGCCCGGAGACGGGTCGGCACTGCCGGCTGGACCGGACTACGAGTGGGACCTGCGGCAGCGGATGCAGCGGGTGCACAGCTTTGCACGGACCCACCTGACACAGGCGGGGGTCCGGCAGAAGCGGTACTACGACCTGCGCTGCAGGGGGCCTGCCTTCCAGCCCGGGGACTCGGTTTGGGTGTACAACCCGCGCCGCCGCAAAGGCCTCAGCCCTAAGCTGGCGCCGTCGTGGGAGGGGCCCGCTGAGGTACTCGGGGTGGTGGGCGAGGTCTGCTACCGTGTCCGGTTGCGAGCACGGGGGAGAGTGGTGGTCCTGCACCGAGACTGCCTGGCCCCCTACCGGGCCCGGGAGGAGGAGCCGTGTGGGGAAGCTCTAGAGGAGCAGCCGGGGCTGGAGCCGGCCGATAGTGGGGCGTCCGTGGGTCGCCAGCTGTCACCGCGGCGCAGCGGCCGCTCACGCAGGGTTCCGCAGCAGTTGGCCGAATACGAGTACAGCCTGAGGTGGGTGTTCGACGTCGGCGAGACGCCAGACGCTTCAGGTGGGGGCAGTGTAACGCCCTCGCCTGGTGGTGAGGAGGAAGCGCCCCTAGGCGCTCGTAGTACCGCTGGGCATGCTGGGAGTGGTAGCCGGGGAGAGTCTGAGGGTCAGCACGATGACCAGCGGCTGACCCTACCTGTGTAAATAATGTCCTAGTAATTCTAGTGCCTTGTGTAGTCTTGTAAAAGTGTAGTGTGTTGTTAGGTAATTACCACCCTAAATATGTGTACGTGTTCCGTCAGTCTCCTCATGTGTGTGTAGATCCTGTGTTTGGTTTTGTGTGGTTGAAAACGAATAAAGCTAATGCTTGTTTGTTAATTGCGTCTCCACTCGTCCTTGTTCTGAAAAGAACCTGCAAACGCTACAGTATCTTATTTGCTTTTCCTGGCTGGTGGAGCTCATCCAGCTGCGTCTGGATATCTTGGTCAAATATTCGGCTAGTGTGTATTGTCTGTTTAGGGTTCTGTAGTATTCCACACAGCTGGACAGCTTGTTCCCCCCTCCCGCCCCTCTCTGTGTACAGTACAGCCTCCTGTACTGGCTGGACAGGAGGCTCTACTGTACACAGAGAGGGGCGGGAGGGGGGAACAAGCTGCCCAGCCGTGTGTTTGAAGCTGATACCCTGGATTCTCTCCAGACACAGCTGTATGGGCTCCACCATCCAGGACAGGAGGCTCTACTGTACACAGAGAGGGGCGGGAGGGGGGGACAAGGTGATACATACTCTTAGAGTTTGATTAATAGGGAATATAATATAAAAATATAGTACTAAAAATAAGATACACTCTACAGACATTCACAACAGCGACTGTCAGAAGATAGGACACAGCGGCTCAGACACCCGCTGAATGGAAAGGGGCACTTTAATGTTCTGTATGGTTAATATTAAAGCCAATACTTTAATATTCTTTTCTGTATGTTTAACAATAGTGGGTACTGGCCTAATTCGGCCCTGCACCCATTGTTAGGTGTTAATGTGTTGTTGTTAAGTGTGAATTTGTACCTGTTTCCCTGAGGTCTGGCTTTTTTTCTGGAAAACCATAACTCTGGTCTTGTCCAGACTGACTGTCAGCACCCAGGTCTGACAGTGCTTCTCCAGCAGTGCCAGGTTCTGCCACAGCCTCTGTTCTGTGGGCGACAGCAGGACCAGGTCATCTGCATAGAGCAGGAACTTGATTTTTGTGATTAATGCAGATCAGAAAATCAAGGAACAAAACAATTATTGCGCTCGGCTCCTCAATGGGCTAGCTTTGACGTGTTAATGCATTGGTTTAACAGTCCGGGTGTGGCAAGCCTCTAATGTCTCCCGACTTTGGCAAAAGGGGGTTGTAGCTGTAGGCGGCCATGGTTGTGGGGGGATGGAGGAGGTGTTGGGCAGTCGCAGCTGTGAAGGGTTAGGGAGCGTGTGGCTGTTGGGGGATGGGTGTCGAGTCACAGAGGACCCTGAATCAAACCTTTTAAAAAACTGGTTCAGCCTGTTTGAAGCCAGTGATTTCTTGATTTCTCTAGTTCCCTTTAAAATAAACTATTATTCCACAATGCAGAGTATTACATGGCCAGTATTTACATATGATATTTGTGATTTAAAGAAATTAACACAGGCAGCTTTTGGAGATTTAAGTGTTGGCTGAGTTATTGCAGGATAAAAGACTAGAGATGTTGGTAAGAAAAAGATAATTTTAGGAAAGTTGAGGAATACACTGATAACAAGAACACTTTCTAATGGGGTTAGGCATACTTTTGATGAAGATGATGAAGTTAACAGACTGCATGTTTACATAGATACTGAAATGAGGATTGTATTTTAGATTTTGTGTAGTTGCTAGCATTGAACTGTGTCTTGAATGCACATTAATTGAAGGAATGGGACCATTTCATAGTGGGTTTCTAACACTGTGTATAGTTCCATCCACACAGTGCCTTTACTTCCATCCATTTTCTAATCTCTTTATCCAGTACAGAGGACTTGGAGCCTATCGCAGTAAGCATCGGACACAAGGCAGAATACACCCTGGACATAGCGCCAGTCCATCACAGGACAGACAGACACAAACACACACACACCAGGGCCAGTTTTCCCATAAACCAATTAACCTACCAGTATGTTTTGGAGTGCTAGAGGGAGTCATATCACACATATGGAGAAAACCCATGTAACCCAGAGAGAACATGCAAACCCCACACTCACAGGACGATAGAAATTGAACCTAGGACCCCAGTGCTGCAAGATAGCAATGCTAACCACCTCGCCACCATTTGAAATGGATGGATATTTTAGTTATCTTTCTAGTTCACAGGTTTGCATGCATAATTTAATTTTGAAAGCCACTGAGACATCAGGTACTACTGTTGTATTTATGAAAAAGAAACAAAACAAAAAGCAAAATAACAACTGTGCCATCCTACTCCTTGGTTAATATATTTTATTATTTATAAACAGTCAACATTGTTAGCAAAATATTTTGAATTATATTTTACCCTATTTTTTCTTTAGTTTTGTATTTAACTCATTGTATGATAGTCAGATTTAATGTATATTTGAACAATGAAAATATATTTTTACAAGATGCGGGGGAAAGTGCAACAACTTATTACAGTGCTAAATTCAATATTATTGATTACTAATAGTTTATGCTAACACCTAACTTTCTTAATTAGATGTATTTAAAACAGTGAACTAAGTGTAACATAACATTCAGAAATACAATCAAGATTAGTTTTGTGGTGTTTGTATAGATGAAACGTTTCTAAAATGTATGACGTAACAAAATTAAATTAAAGACGATTAAAATCTGTAATCTTTCCACTTGTATGTCATTAGAAAATACAAGTTTCTGCTTTGTCTAAGGATGGTATCAAAAAGTAGTCTAAGTGGTGAGAAAGCTGTGCTTAATGATAATTAAGGAACTTAAAAGTAAAAAGAGATGCTTCATATTGCTTGACTAATTTTAAAAACTAAGTTATAAATGCAGACGCTCTCTCGGTGCCGCGCCGGGTCTAAATATCTAAACATATTGCAGCACATTCGCCCGGGCAGAGGCCAAAGAGCACCCGGCTGCGGTGCGCGGTGAGGGGCAGGATAGGAGTGAAAGTGGTTTAGGGTTTGGGAAGGCCAGTGCAGCTGTCCCACAGTGAAGCGGGCATACAGTCTGGGGAGGTATCCTTTTTCCTTGTAAATAGTTCCCTGCTTCTGCACCCCTGGGTGTTACTCTCTCTCTCTCTTTTCTCTCTCTGTCTCTCGGGCGTGCGGGCGGTGTGTTGGCTCGTGCTGTTGGCGGGCAGGGGCTGTCTGTCTCTGGTCGGGGGCGCGGGAGAGCCGGGCTGGCAGGTGGTGACGGAGAAGAAAAATAAAGGGAGCTTTAACTCCGCAAGTCTGAGTTCTTGTGTCCGTCCTATCCGAACCCGAAAGTATTACAATATGTATCTATATAGCAGGTGGTGTACAGCTTTTTAGTATAGATTACACTTTTCTAAAATGTATTTAAAAAATAAAAACGATTACAATCTAATCTTTCCACGTTTGATCCCAAAATCCCAAGAAAAATAAATCTAAACGGGGAGAAAGCTATGCTGAAAGTTTATTAAGATACTTAGAAAACAAAGGTATCAATTGATGTTGCATTTGTCTGATTGTGAATCAAAAAACACATATAATTAAACACGTTTGCGATTTAAATCAAAATGCGATTTGAAATGTTTATATTGTAACGCATACTGTACAGCCTCCATTTCTCTATAAAAATTTAAAAGATCGTTTGTACAGCCTAAGAGGGGGGGTCTACTCTCAGTGACAGCTGACAATCCTCCATACACCCAAGTGAAAAATTAATAATGCCAATGTAAACGTCGTATTTACAATTTGTTGATAATAGAAATGTTAAGTTCTCTAAAGCTTTGTGATAGTTTACCCAGACAGCAAAAGATCAGCTACACTGGGAAGATGGGACACCGAAGATATGATTAATAACCTTTTAAATCTGAAGGGAGATCTAAAGGGATCCCCCCAGTTACTAGTCAGGCTACTGGGGAAGTCACATGAAGAGAGGTGAAACAGCCCTACACAGCCCTGTTGCAGTACACGAATATAATTATATCGTTATTAATTTCTTTAGATACGCAATTCCATATTATATTAGCAGAAAAGCTTAAAACTATCACTTTTTATACGCTATTTCACACCAACTCCGGAAACCATGGTAATCAGTCATTCCCGTCTGACGCCCCTAGAATGCGAAAGATGTATACGCAGTGGCTGTTGTCTTTATTGCAGCAAATCCGATCACCTTTGCCTGAACTGTCCATCCCAACCTCTCTGTCCCTCCGTTCAGAATATTTCCCCAAAGGTTAGACAGACACCTTTAATTTCTTCTGCTCAGAATGCTCTATCATGCCCCTGTCTCCCTGTCTTGGGGCATACGTAACTATTCGCTCCTTGCTTTTATTGATTCAGGTGCCGCTGGGAACTTTTTAGACCGTCTCCCTGGCCTGCTCTTGGAATGTTCCTTTGCTCCCCGTGTCCCCCGGGTTTGTGAAATGGCAGACCCTGTGTCTCCAAATTGGAGCCTTGCATTTTGACTTTATACAGTTTTTTATACATTTTTTTCCCTTGAATCCTTCATCCTCTGGTCCTAGGTTTCCTCTGGCTAAAAAAACATGATCCCCATATCTTCTGGTCCCATGGGAAACTGAGTCCCCGGTGTCTCACCTCCTGCTGTCGTAGTCCACTTAGGGTAGCTCTCACTGTCCCTTGCTCAGATCCTCATTCTGAAATATCTCCCCAATATGACTTAGCTGAGGCATTCAATAAGCAAAAAATGCTTTCCTTACCCCCTCACACACCTTACGACTGCTCGATTGATCTTCTCCCTGGCAAACTCCGGACCAGGGGCAAGATTTTCCCCCTTTCTTACATGGAGTCTGAGGCTATGCATGAATACGTACATCCAGGAAACATTGCAAGCTGGCTTCATCCATCCCTCTTCCTCCCCGGCTTCCACTGGTTTTTTCTTCGTGGAAAAAAAGGATGGTACCCTCTGCCCATGTATTGACTACCGTGGATTAAACGCCATCACCATTAAAAACTGTAATCCTCTGCCCCTTATTCCTGCAGCCTTGGATTCCATCAGGGGGGGCTTCTGTTTTTACTAAACTGGATCTCAGGGGAGCATGTAATTGAATTTGCATATGGGAGGGAGACGAATGGAAGATGCTTTTCAAACAATGCACGGTCATTATGAATACCTCGTCATGCCATTCAGATTAACCAATGCACCCACCATCTTTTAGTCCTTTATCAACAATATTTTCCTGGATCTCATCAATAAATGTCTGTTAGTATATCTTAACGACATTTTAATTTTTTCCAACTACTTTCAAGAGCACATTACTCACGTCGGTGAAGTTCTCTCGTGACTGATTCAACATAAACTATACGTCAAGCAAAAGAAATGCATTTTTCACACCGACCAGGTTCAGTTCCTTGGTTATATTCTTTCCCCTCAGGGAATCACCATGGACCCAAGGAAAATCTCATCTATAGCGGACTGGCAGACACCAAGAACTTTAAAACAAATACAAAGATTTCTAGGTTTTGCTAACTTCTATAGAAAATTCATTAGAAACTTCAGCTCTGTTGTTGCGCCTATCACATCCCTCACCAAGACAGGTGTGCACTAAGGAAGATGGACCCCCCCAGGCTAATAAAGCCTTCTGTCAATTGAAAACCCTCTTCACCACTGCCACCATCTTAAAGATTCTGACCCCTCGCTTCCTCTCTTTGTGGAGATTGACACATCTGGGTTTGGCGTTGGTTAGGGTTGCCACCTGCAGAGATGAATTATGATGTTGGGGACTGGGAATTCTTGGCTATCAAGCTAGTCCTCAAGGAATGGTGAAATTAGTTGGAGGGGGTGCAACACCCGTTTTTTATCCAAACTGCAGTCAGCCAAGCGCCTGAACCCCAGGCAGGCCAGATGGGCATTATTCTTTTCCTGTTTTAACTTCACTCTTACTTATACTCCCGGCTCCAAGAACTTGAAAGCAGATGCTCTTTAGAGAAAGCAGATGCTCTTTCGAGACTCCACGACCCTCCCAATGTTGATCGCCTCCTGGACACATCATTCCTCCAGACAGGATCCTGGCCGTAGTAAGGTGGGATGTCAAGCACCAGGTGAGATGTGCCCAGCTTGGCCACCCTATAACCATGCATTTCCTGTCGGACAAGCTTTTTGTGCCGAATTCAGTGAGATCTACAGTTCTGCAATGGGCACTCAACTCACACTTTGCGGCCCATCCTAGGATCAAACGTACTCCTAGGATTTAACTACCGTCACAGGATTTCTGGTGATCTATTATTAAGGAGGATGTCAGAGACTAGGTCCGAGTCTGTCACATTTGTACCAAGATTAAGACCCCCCTGCTCCTAGTCTCCTAGTCGCCCCTGGACCCCTGGATTTTATCACTGATCTTCCGGTCTCTCAAGGCTGTAACACCACCATTCTGGTAATTGTGGACAGGTTTTCTAAAGCAGCCCACTTCATTCTGCTTTCTTCCCTCCCCACTACACAGGAGCTTGCTGAGCTATTCGTTTTACATGTTTTCTGCTTGCATTGTATCCCCCAAGATATAGTGTTTGACCATGGGCTACAATTAATTTCCAAATTTTGTAAAGCCCTCGGTGCCATGGTTTCATTGACCTCCGCATAACCTTAAGACAACTGGGTTTCTCTCCTCCCCTGGGCTGAGTATGCCCACAACCCGCTCCACACCTCTCCTACTGGTCTCTCTTCGCTTCACTGTTCACTTGGTTATCAACCCACCCCTCCCTCCCAGATGTCCAGGTACCTTTGGTAAGAGAATATCTGTCCAGGATCTGGGACACCTGCAAGCCTGGACCGCCCTTCTGCTCTCTCAACTTCGTCAGAAACAGTCGGCGGACAAAAGCCGCCTGGTAGTACCCCTCTCCATCGGTTTACTGATACCTGCTGAGCCCGTCTGTCCTTGTTCAGTATTGGGTTTTTCCCCCATCAGAGCTCCTTCGTTCTCCGTGGCGATGCTTAAACTTCCTGTTGTGTCTCCCGGTTATCAACCCTGTTTGCTCCAACCTTACCTCCTGTTTACTGTCTTGTGGACCTGTGGATATCCCAGTGTGAACCCAGCTTGCCTACTCGGACTACTCCTCTGGCTACGCCCTCGGCACCTCCACTGTGTTTGGACCACCCTGTCGAACCCAGTCCTGGACCTCTCCTACCACCCTCTTGCTGTGCTCAGAGGAATTTCTGCATAGGGTCCAACATCACCCACCAGGCGACCGCAACAACTAGGATAGCCATTGGCCCCTTAAACCCTGAATATTTTGAGACTGAAAAAGATTTTAAAGTTACCTTAAAACTGACTTAAGTTAGCATTTAGTGATCAGCAAAGTGGGTATGGTGGTGTTTCTCTAAAAACAGAGCCATTGTCTTTCTCAATGAAAACAGAATTTAATTTTCAAATTGTAAGAAACAGACTCATACAACATTACATAAATATATTGCAACGACAAAATAATAATGCATCAGTAGTTTAAAAACTATATTTGTCATTGTTTCAGCTCTAATGTAAAGAGCTAATCCTTTACTAAACTGATATTGCTGTTAAATTACCTTATAGGGCCTCACAATCCAAAAATATTCTATGAGTGTGAAAAATGAAAGTATCAGCGTCAATTTTTATTTTCTATTTTTCTTCACATGAAGAAAAGGATCACATGACTATTCATTCAATGAAGACTTGTCCAAATTGAATACTTATTAGCATTTGACTACCAATTTGATGTGTTAATTTATTTGTGTAAATGAACAGAAATAAACTTCTCGATGTAAATCACTGTCCTAATTTTAGATGCATGTTATTATTATTGAACCTGAAGTATTAAATAAAAAGAGATACCGAGCTGAAATTAATTCTGATGTTTCAACAAAAATGGTGACAATTATGTTTATCCAGAAAAAGTCCTTTCATTTGTACAGATTGTGATATGAAAAAAAAAATATATTGATTTTATTGATAGCAATTAATAACTAATGAGTAATAATTTAGCCTTTAACATTTTTTTCTAGAAACACATTACACACCCCTGCTGCTTGCTGAATGGAGGCACTTAACTCAATAAGTGCACTTTTATTTGAAACAGGCCCAAGACACCAACCTTTATATAATATATAATATTGTATAATTTAGACTCATATATAGACTCATATTGATGCATGTGGTGTGGATGTGCAGTGGAGTGCACCAGAGCTTAGCACTACTGAAAACTGTCAACTGTGACTGATAGAAGGGAACAACAAAGCTATTGGTTCTTCTTTGATATGGTTACATACAAATTGATTCAGTATGGATGGAAAATCTAATTGTATGCATTTTATATACAGGAGACATAATGGCACAATATATTTCAATATTTTGTTAAAGTACTGCAGGAGTATCACACAAAATCACATTTTTGGTATCTGGTCTATTATTCTTTCCAGGCAGCTGAGAAATTATATGACTAAGTAACACTTAAATGTAGACAGAAAAAAGTTTTTTTTTAACACAAATGTATCAAAAACATGACATTTACCACAATAAAATAAAAAGATATTTCTATATCAGAAATGAATCTTACCGAGCAGCTTTGCAGTGTAGTAACTGAAGATTCCAAGTTAAAAAATGCTTTATTTTTTCCCCAGAGGTACTGGAACCATTTCTTGTACTGTTTTCTCACCTACAAAAAAAGATGGACAACTGAAGATTTTTGTTTTGACAATGTGTCTATGTTAAAAGAAATGATTGATTGATTCATATTTATTATGTTGTCACAATGTTTACATATTTTTAAAGATGAAATCCATTTCTTTGTTTTTTGTACACATGCACCACAAGACCTGCTGCAAAACCATAACTCTGTTCCGAATATTATTGATGAAATACACAAAAATAGAGATTGAGTGCCATAATCGAGGGGACATTTCAATACGTTTTAGTATTGATATGTCCCCTATCTCTGTGTAGCCTGCTGATTGGCACACTTTTATCATTACACTCTGTCATTTCCAGTTTTTTTTACACATATATCCTGTTCACCCAGTGTCTATTTTTTCAATGTTTCAGTGTTTCTCTACCTTTTTAGCTAAGGTTTATTTATTTTCAGCTGTACCTTGACTTTAGTGCTGTTAGTAGAGCACAATGCTTGTTGCTGTGCTGCAACATTGGACTCTGACCAGCATCAAGGGTATACAATGTTACTTTAAAGCATGACAATTGTGCAAACTGATTACTGTTTGCAAAGCATTATATGTAGGTGTCTGTTGGCAGAAAAACTGAAGAGTGCACTTTATACATGTAGACTAGTTCACAAGATGGCACTGGCAAAATACATTATATACACTGTAAGAAGATAGTAGGTTCAGTTAGAGTTTCAAAAAAGGACATCTTTATTTAAGCCAATCAACATCTCTAACACTGCTGCATGTGTTATCATGAGGAACTGAAGTTCAGTTACTAGCTCCAAGAGGATATTTTTTGGCTAAAGATTTTTTTTACTTTTTCTGAACACTGTTTCCTTAACATAGATTAAGGTTTTCAGGGGGAAGACTTAAGGCAACTGTCTCCCTGCCTCATGAAAGTCCTCAGTTCCATGGCATACGTTGTCTGAGATATATTAAACATTACACTGATATGTTAGAGCTTCAGAGAAGAAACAGATGCAGTTTGTACTTGAGGGGGCCCTAATATGCTCATCTTGTTTTGTATGATCACAAAACACAGGCTTCCATTTATTAAAAGGAATGCAAAGAGAAGATCAGCAAAACGTAAATGTACAGTAGTCCTGAAGGTGACAGTGCCTTAGGTCCTAGTGAGCTCTGAAGGGGAGAAGAGAAAATAGATCCAGATAGGGTGAACTGAGGGAAAACATTCCTAAGATACACATTTCTTATACAGTTCTACTGATTATCTCTGTAGTAATTGTTGCATTGACTAATGTTGTTTGACAGGAATTGATGCGATCAGGTAAAGAAAACTGATTTTGACCATTATCCAAGACAGGAACTTTAATTTCACTTGACCTTGTCCACTTCTCTCCCTCCCTGAAAAAATCCACTGCATTTGTAGGTCCGTCCTGAACTTCTTCCATCTCTCTTTATCCAAGTTGTACACAAATGTCATCAAGACCTTGTCATGGGGCCATCTGTACCTCTTTTGGGAAAGTGCTACTCTGCACCCAGAGAGGATATGTGCCATGTTACCCCTCTCTCCACAAAGCCTTCACAGTGGTAATTCCTTCATACCCTACTTGTACAGATTCATTGGTGATAGGAGGGTATTGTAGATTGATGCAGCAGGAAAGCGATGCAAAAGGGGTTCAACCTTCACAATTCTGTCCAAGTCAATCTTTTTTCAGGAGATTCCACTTTGTCCATGCTCCCTGTACTCCCAGCTCAACTGCTCTAGACCTTTGGCACTCCTTTTCCAGATTCCTCACTTCTTCTTATGCCATAGCTCTTCTCTCTTTTGAGCTGGCTTTTTCCCACGGCTGGAAGTGTGTTGTTCCCAGGCCTTGCCTGCCAGTACATGTGTTCACGATTTCATGATGTCCTGAAATTTTAATGCACTCTCTGCTTGGGTCATAGAGACTGAAGCAGCCAACTTCATTCATGATATGGCTATGATTCCTGCCCCTCTGAACAGGTAATATTTTAGGGGTGTGGCAGGATCTCCAGCTGATTACAAGCTATGAGATCAAATACACTTTCCATAATGACAATTACAAGCTTGCTGATAACCTCAATTAATTTTATGGTACAGGCTAATCAACAGATTCTGCATACAGTGGTGAAGACCCTGAACCCACCCTGTGTAATGCAGGAGCATGAGGTCTACTAAAACAACACAGCAAGAAGGAAGTAGCAAGAAGCAAGAATGACCTGATCTTGTGTCCAAAGCAAATCTTAAGTGCTGTACCTATCAGCTTGCTCCTGTTTTTACTGACATTTTTAATAGGTCTCCTTAGCAGTGTAAAGTTCCTGCATGTTTTAAATCTGCAGTAATTATTACAGTGCCTGAGAAAGCTAATGTCAACTGCCTGAATGATTATAGCCCTGCGGCCCTGACCTTGGTAAAAATTAAAGTTTTTGAGTGACAGGTTTGTAACCATCTGTCAACGGTAGAGCTAGGCACTTTGTATACAGAGCCAATAGTTCCAATAGTGGATTTCTCCTTGCCTTCATTTCATCCTGCTGTACCTTGTGGCTCCTGCTTCCTACAAAAGCGTTCTATTCAATGACTATAGCTCAGCATTTACTACAATTGTGCCTATAAAGCTGTTTGATAAACCACTGGATTTTCTGTGTGATAGAAAGCAGGTGGTGAAGATCGGTACCATGCTTTCAAAGTATTCTGAATACTGGAGCCCCTTAAGGCTGTGTACTGTCACCACTCCATTACATGTTATACAGAGTCTGTTAATATAAAAAAATTCACAGATGACACAAAATTAACAATGACAAAACAGCATATAGAATTGAGGTCAGTGCACTTGCCAAATGGTGTAATATGAATAATTTGGAGCTTAACAGTGGTAAGACCAAAGAGCTGGTGGTGGGGTATTAATAGGGGAGGACTAGTGCCACCACTTGTCATTAGTGGCCAGTCTGTGAAGGGAATAGACACCTTGAATTGACACGCCTTGAATTTCCCTGGGAGTCCGGTCCAATCAGTCTTCCTCAGCCAACCCTTGCCTGCTGTTTCATGTTGCTGTTATTTTCTTTGTCCAATTACTTCTTGTTGAAATACTTGGCCCAGGCATTTGATTGGATATGCCTTAATTTATGGAATGGGATTTAGCACATGAATCTATTGCTTACTCTTCCTTTCCTGATCACTATACACCTTGACTTCCTTGATTTGAAATCCATTCTCACCCAGGTTGCCAAGCCCTCCGGAGCTTTGAAAACCCACTTGCACATTACAAGTGGGATGGGGTTGTTACAGTGAGATAATCTGTGAACCCCCTAAGTACTGGTTGGCAGGTGGCTGATTGCATCTAAGGTCCCCAGGCTTGTTCTTCTTCTGTTCTGTTGTTATTATGAGGTTCATTCCCTCATAATAATCTGTTACAATTTCTTTCTCTAACTCTTTCCGGCTTGTTGCAAACTGTACTGAATTAAACTGTAATGCAATTAATGAATAGAATCTGGAAATCATTCCCTTGGTGTGGGATATGAAGGTGCTCCAATGCAACCCAAATCAAACTATGTGGGAAGAATCCATATGCATTATCTGTCAAGGATGTTGGAAGGGACAAACCGTGGAATGGCAGGAGAGCAGAAAAAGACCCATATATGTAGCGGCGGAACGGGGGATTAGCCCGGGCTCAGCAGTTCAGGAGTCGTATAGAAACCAATGCCCTCAGGCAGCGGATGTGGGGCAACCTGGTGCTAGGCGGGTCTCAGGACATCCGAATGTCAATGCTGAGACAAGGTGAATGAGAGACCCGGAAATATATAGCCCCAGAGAGGGAGACACCGGAAGGACAGCAAAGCAAAGGAAACTAAGGACATGACTGCAGAGGCAGTGACATTATCCAGATCCAACCAGACAATTGTCAGGTTTGCTCTTCTGGACTTTACCTCCCAAATCATTGGAGTAAGGACTCCTGTGTAGTCCAAGCATCCTGAAAAGCCTGGGATCTCCCCTTTCTGCATAGATTTTCTTGGTTGTGTATGTTGTCATCTTTTTAGCTTACACTGAGAAGATCTCACCCAACAACTCCAATGGCAGAGGAATTATTTTCCTTAAAAACAAAGCAGCCCTCTGCCCTATTCCAATGTTATGGGATAGTCCCTTTCTTCCATATCACTCCGAATAAAACTTCCACACCCTTCAAAGTAGCTGTCATCTCACCTGTTGCTATTTCAACTTTGTGCTGCACATGTGCCTCCACATTCTCAGAGTTTCTGAAACTACTTACTTTGGAAAACAAAGTGCTGGCATCTGTTAAAGAAATATTCAAAGACAACTGATATTGGCTTTCACTGTCGATGATATGGTGACCATCTAAGATGATGATGAGGGAATTATTTTAGACACCTTTTTGTGAAATACTCGTAAATGTAAAACAACATAATTATTTGCAGGAATTCAGACTTAAAGTGCAACATATTCTCAGTCAGTCATAGAAACACTAGAAAACAGACAATAGAGCTAAAAGAGTCCCAAAGCAAAATACAGAGTAAGAAATGCCTGTAGTGCAACTACCATAGCAGAATGGCTGCTATAGTTCTGTCTAGAAGAGCCCAACATTTCAGGAAAACCCCATTTTGTGTTCACCTACAGTAGGTGTAAAACAAATGTTTCTACAATGCAGAACCACAAAAACTTCATTGAACGTGAGTTGGCAAATGAACTCCAATTTAAATTACCTGCTATAGATAAACTAGGTATGAAAGTCCATGGAAATAAATTACCTCTTTGTTGAGCAGGCAATGAACAAGAAAGATAAAGGTCCCCTGCTGCGAATTGAGGAAGAGAAACATATAAAAGAACATTGGAGATTCCTGGACGAAAGCTAGGATCCAGCTGCAACCCAGGATGACAAATTGGGCAAGTGTCTTGAAGACCATTAATCTGAAAGAGATGGAGAAGACTTAACATTTCAAACAAGCCAGACCTGGTTTAACTAGGGTTTGAGGTTCATTTCTGATATGTCAAACTTACAGGCAATATTAGTTTGCTATCTTCATGGAGCTAAGGTGACTGATATTGACCAGAGTTGACAAGTTCCTAGCTAGGGTAGACAATGACTGCATTAAAATAAACTGAAACTGTTTGTATTTTCTCTCTGTGTTTGTGTGTGTTTCCAAAGGGTACTCTAATTTCCTCTAACAGTCCAAAGACATACTAGTAGGTTAATTGCCTTCTGAGAAAATTGAGTGTGTGTATTTTTGTGAGTGTGTTTGCCTTGTGATGGATGGCATCCCATTCTTGCCTTGGGACAGGCTGTGGCCTGTTATGTAGAACTCAAATCAAGTGTTTGACCACATTTAGAATATCATGTTCAATTTTGGTCACCATGGTACAAAAAAGTATATCGCTGCTCTAGAAACAGTCCACAGCAAAGCAATCAGATACATTTCAAGACTTTAATGAATGTCCTACACTGAAAGGGTAGAGAGAGCTTAACCTTTTTAGTCTTGCACTGAAAAGACAATGAGGGCAATTGATACAATTAATTATCATCCTCAATTGCACTGATGAGGTCAAAAAAGTGAATTTCTTCAAAACAGTGAACAGTGAAACACGAACCAGATAACACACATGGAAACTACATGAAAGTGCATTAAAAAATAAGAAAAGGAAGCACTTCTTTACCCAGAGAGTTTTGGGAGTATGAAACAAGTAACCCAGCTTTGTTCTTTAGCTTCCTTTAAGAAACAGCTTAATCACTTTAATGAGACCCTTGGAGCCATAAATTACTAACTACTGAATGGGTCAGATGGGCTGAATGACCTCCTCTCATTTGTAATTTTTATTATATTCCTTATGTTATAAGGTGATATTGGTCTTTGGGGGATTTCTTTTAATATTGTTTGGTTTGACAGATTTACATTTATTGGGTTTTACAGGACTATGTTGCATAGTTCTAAATCAAAGCAATGGACTTTAATAAACACAATGCCATTCAATGTTTAATGTTTTTCAATGCTTAAGGGATACTGTGACTCCTTGTGGTTGTGTATTTATTTTTTTAACCTTTGTTAGCAGATCATAAACTTTGAAGGAATCATTTGCTGTCTGCAGGTCAAAGTTTTCACTGTAGTACCCACCTGGTGTCTCTTATTTTGGAGATTTCACTTTTCATGTGAGCCAGAACAGTTAGGAGATTCCATACAGTTGAAACAAAGAGAAGGACACTGGTCTGTAGAAAGTATATTAAAAAATAAACCAACCCATTTCTTTAGAATAAAATTTTCACTGTATCCAAACTGCAGTTTTCATTAACCATAATGTAAATTACTAGAAACATATGATTGAGTTATGCATCATTAAGATTAATCAAACCTCAGTAAATTAACTGTCACGCCTGACATCCCTCCCTAGAGGGCTCTCCACTACTCCCGTTATTGTTTCTTTGATTATGTTCGGGTGTAAGGAAGAAGGTTCCACAGCTGAAACGTTTTGTTTTCTTTCTTCTCTTTTCAGTATGGAATAAACCCATTACTTGTTCCATTAAGCATATATGTCCTATAACATATAGGTCATTTGGTTAAAAAGAGAATTTTCAAAATTCAGTTATCACTTTATGCATATTTTACTGGAGCTGATGAAAAAAAAACATACCACAAGAATATAGCACACAGGCCCCAGGAAACTCCACCTGAAGCCATTGTCATTGTTCAGCCAGCATCTGAAAAGATTTCTCACATAAAAGTCTCAGCAGAAACATGGGCTAATGTCTGTATACTTATGCACACAAAAGAGTGAGACAAGCACTTACTTTTTTTCATTTCCATAGCCATTTGGAAAAACTCCAACTGACACACCCACAATGATAGCAGGAGTGCTGTACCCAATCAGCAGAAGGTAACCATAGTGCAGTCCCTGTCTCTGGATGACCTTCACTTTCTTCAGGCTCTTCACCAGGAGGAAGATCTGAATTGCTTCCAAGTACATCCACATAAAACTTCCAAGGAAGAGGTAGTGCAGGATTACAGCAATGGCTGAACACAGGATCTGAAAAAATGGTAAGGAGCTTCTACTAAGAGAAGTACAAGCTATCTTCTTGGCTTGGATTTATATCTCAACCAACAAACTGCATACTATATTAGATAGCTATGTTCAAACCTTTGTATGTGTAAAAACTGAAAGATCAATATCAGAAGTCACAATATTATGTATTTTGGTCAGTCAACCACTGTAACTTATGTATGGAAGACATGAGGTGACTAGCAGATTGTGTTGTACTTTGGATCTGGGTTGTTTTTAATATAGTAGCACTGTACGCAATTGGCTTGGGTTGCATGACTCTTGTGTCAATAAGAGGGGGGTCATACTTTAAAAACATAGTCTCCTTATGGGTGTTGCATTCTATCAAATTCCCATGGTATGGCAGTTTGCATGGTCATTCCATAGGCTAGGTATGTGAATGGTTCATAGAATGCAAAACTAAAGCAAATAAATCTTAAAATAAATGCCATTATATCTTGCTTGTTTTCACCTTTGGCTTTTTAATTAGCCATACAAGCAAATAGCAATAGTTCATTGGCTCTATAATGTCCCATCAGATGTGAGCATCTATCTTACTGTCTTGCAGAACAGGTGTTTCTCTTGTTCATGGTGGCCCTCCCCAGGCCATGGCACTAGTGGTCATGTGTAGGGCTGTATCAAATTCACAATTATTTTTTTGAGCGGTGATTTGCCCAGCAGCCGAGCGACCCCCTAAAGCGCCTTCTGGGGGTGAGCAGAAGGCTCATAGAAAAAGTTAAAACATTACAGCTTTTTATAAAGCAAACTTAATATAGTAAGAACAAGCATGTCAAAACTTTTCCAAAATAATACAGTAAGTGATTGGGTTAAAGATTTTGATGCATAAAATGTTTACGAAAAAGGTGGAATACTGTTGTGTTTTTTTTTTACATTTTAGGTACCACTATCAGCCATATACGGTGTGTATAATATATTTAAATTCCTAAATTAATATTGTTTATGATGTTCAGAGACCTCATGCTCCTGTTACTTTTTTTGCTCAGCTACCAAAAGTTCTGTTTAGTTGTAAAATCCCATAATAATATTCCATATTAACCCAATTTAAACATGCACAGTAGAGAACAATCTTTTCACTAACAACTAATGCACTACAAGTGCCACCTGTCGATCATCTTTGGCCAGCGAATCATGTGCTGGCCAAACCTGCACCCCCAATCCCACGTTATGGGGTATTACCATGCATTCTGATTGGCTACATCTGTATCTTTATAAAAATGTTGCAGTAATTCTGTAACTTTCAGAGGTTATAAACAATGCAAATACATTATATCTTTACATTTATTGTAAGAAAACGCTAGACAAGAACTGTTCTCATCTGACACAATGCCCAGAATGCAGTGTGGACAAACCTGCCCTCCTCAGTCATCTTACCAGCTAGTGGAGGACAATTGGTCAGGTGAAATTTTAAACCAGAGTGTGTTCTTTTTTTCTTATTTTCCTTATATTCCTCTTTCCAGGTCTGCACTACACCCCATTGTCATGAATCACGACAATCTTAACTCTGTGTTAAATACTGAACATGAGTGCCTTACCACAAAATGTGAAGTTTGCTTCTCAACCAATTAGCTTAAGACTTGAAAACACCTTAAAAATAGAGCAGCTGCAACTTTGCCAAGTGCTCCTGATGCAATGTACAGTGGCTTCAGAAAGTATCCCCACAACTGCAAATAATCCTGTGCCACAACCAGATATTCTAATGCAGGGGTTCCCAGCCTATTACAGCACAAGGCCCACATGACCGACCATAAAAACTTCCGCGGCCCACACAAGGACCAGGCCGTCCTCACCATTTGAAATGGGTTAGCTCTACACCTCAGCAGTAGCCTAATCGACACCGGTAATCAGAGAAAATACGCATATACTGTACAAGCTACTGTACAGCTTTACAAAGACATTTTATTGATTACAGAAGGAGTCCAGTCAGCACCTCACAAAAAAATAAAAATAAAAATAAGAAAAATATTGTAAAAACTAAGGCACCAGTACAGCTCTTTCTTAATTATGATATCTCTCGTACTTAACGTTAGCCTTGTCAGAAACAAAACTGAGCGAGCGGAATCAAAAGGAACTGAATATTTTTACACAAGTGTGGGGTAGCGTTCTGTGCCAATTAATTTATGAGGACATTGAGATACACAAATATGCACAATAACTATCAAAATAATTATAAATCGGAAATATATGTTAACTCCCCATCGGTTACATTATATTCAACATGTAGATTTTCCAATGGGCGCAGGAATGCACACTCAATAGCTTTCAACTAGCCCAGCTGTGAACACACGCACCTTCTTTCTGGCTCACTTAGTGAGCGGGCTGGTTCTCTTTGATACATACCAAATGCTGGATGTCGGGCTGCAGAGACGTATTTTGTTTGGCTTTAAAGCCTCGTTTGATAACACTTTGCAACACACAGCACACAGCGGCAGCGGCTCGTTCTCAGTTCCCATTTTCTCTTTTTTAGTTTGTGTTTGGATTTTGGGTTATCATTATAAGACACTGAAGCGGTTTCTTTGCTTGTAGATGGGCCTTCCTCTGTGTCCTCGTAAGAGAACCAAACGCAAGCCACTTATCCAAGACATGAAGCATAGTTAGGCAGTTATACTACATTCTGCATTAGATTTCTTGTCATGTCACATACTGTATAATAGCGCCAAATGGCAGTCACGTCATGCCAGCATGCTAAGCCATAATATATACAAATGTTTATATTATGTTATTTATATTATATATGTAGCCTGGCAAAGATTAATCAGCACGGGACACAAATATATTTTTGGGGTTCTTTATTTCTAGGTGAGTACAGTATGTGGTCTGATCTGTTCTTAGTTTAAAAAAAAATAAAAAACAAAAGAAATGACATATAACGATATTTTTATCTACACAAAATACGGTAGTGGCTCTTTCACGCAGCGCGTGCAGAAATAGGCCGCTCACAGGCTGCACAGGTCACCTCTCAGCTCTACCCTCACTGAGAACGTTACAACTCTCAGTAGTAATTTCGGGTACTTTTTATCGGTAACTCACTGCTTCTTAGTCCCTACTGCCCATGCGCAGAACGCTGAAATCAACTGACAGGAACTAAGATACACCGCGAGCTAAGAGGTAGCGCCATCTAGTGGATTTGGCATAACAGGCCGCTATTCACCACTAGGTCACATATATAATGTTATATATTTACGACTGTTTTACAACTGCAGCCAAGGCTGGCGCAACCCATACTTGGGCTCGGGTGCAAGTAAATACAAAATCCCCTCCGGCTTCCTTCTGCCTCCGCCAATGCACACAGAGCAAGAGAGCAGAATTCAAATGGGCTAACATACTGAACTTGATACTTAGTAACGAGCTATTTAAACGTTTACAGCTTGTCTCGTCGCGCTTTTGTCGCAACAAACTTGCGACTTTGGGATGATATCACTGAAATCCACCTGCCTTGCGGTGCTGTTCTCTATATAGACAACAAAGCCAGAGCTGACAGTCTGTCCTGTGTCATGGTGGACCTTAGATAGGTTTTGATCAATTTCAGTTTGCTAAACGAGCATTCAGCACTGGTGACAGCAGCTGGAATTGTTAAAAACACTTGACATGCTATCACTTTGTCTGGAATAGCGGATTTCATATCTGACCAAATACTGCAGTACTTCAAACGGAGTGTTGACTTCATTGGGGCGTAGATGAGACAGAACTTTAATTCAGTTGCCAAATCTCCACCATGTCTCCTAAAACAAGGCAAGTTCGTTGCAGCTTCAGTTGAATTATCTCCGGTATTTTTAATGTCAAACAAAATGCCAAAAAGATGGCTGAATTCGCTCAAGAAAAAAAAAACGTCTTTCTGTCTCACAATGATGACAGTGTCCAGAAAGCAATTGATGAAGTCCACTTTAAACCTTTCCTCTCTAATGGTCTTTTCTGTTCTTTGCGTTTCTCGCTGCCTGAGTTACATTTCTCGATCACTTTCATGTTGCTAAACGTAAGCTTGTGTGCTGCTCAGTCTTGCAGGGGAACAGCTCGCGTTATCCAATTCTACACATTTCGGAATGAACGCGCCAATGACCAATTACAAATCATCTCCACAGCCGTGTTTTCCTAGATCATTGTGTTTTAATTTTAAATATGCCAGACTAATATTGCTATTGGAAAATACACAGCGTTCCCTGCCTCAGACATACGAACCCTCGTTCGTTTATTTTTTACGGATGTTTTTTTCTAATGACGTTTTAATGGTTCATTTTAATGGTTCATTTTAATGACGTTAGCAACGGGCCCCCTTAGATCTGGGTCCAGGTGCAATTGCACTCATTGCACCCTCCGTAGCGCCGGCCTGATTACAACAATCATTTCATGGCCCACAGGTCGAAAACCACTGTTCTATTGCATTGAAATCATGAAATCATGTAAGATTCACACAACATGCGAAAACAAAATGTTTCATTGTGAAACAAAACTCTATGAAAAATGAAACACAGAAAAAAACTTGATTACTAAAGTATAAGCCCCTTATGTTTACTTTTAAGAAACACTTTTTGCAGCAATTGTCTTCTTGGAGATGTGTAAATGTCAAATTTGCACATCTTTATTTGCCCATTCTTCCTTGTCGATTTGCCCAGTATCTGTTAAGCTAAATAGGGAAACTGCTGCTCAAGTTGTCTTAACTCTGTGGAAGTCACTGCTTTCCTTTCTTATCTGCTCCACTCTATGTACAATAGAGCCACAGCCATATCACCCTGCAACTCACAACTGGCAACCCACTGAAGCTAAGCAGGTGTGAGCCTGGTCAGTACCTGGATAGGAGACCTCCTGGGAAAAACTAAGGTTGCTGCTGAAAGAGGTGTTAGTGGGGCCAGCAGGGTGTGCTCACCCTGAGGTCCATGTGGGTCCTAATGCCCCAGTGTAGTGATGGGGACACCATACTGTAAAAAAAATAGGCACCGTCCTTTGGATGAGGTGTAAAACCGAGGTCCTGACTCTCTGTGGTCATTAAAAATCCCAGGGCGTTTCTCGAAAAGAGTAGGGGTGTAACCCTGGTGTCCTGGCCAAATTTCCCATTGGCCCTTACCAATCATGGCCTCCTAATAATCCCCATCTATGAAATGGCTACATTACTTTGCTCTCCTCCCCACTGATAGCTGATGTGTGGTGGGCGTTCTGGCGCACTATGGCTGCCGTTGCATCATCCAGGTGGATGCTGCACATTGGTGGTGGTGGAGGGGAGTCCCCATTACCTGTAAAGCGCTTTGAGTGGAGTGTCCAGAAAAGTGCTATATAAGTATAAGCAATTATTATTATTATTACAACTGTATGCTTGGGGTTGTTGACCTGTTGGAATACGAAACTTCTCTCCAGTCTAAGGTCCTTTCCTCAAGGACTTGACTGTATTTGATTCCACTCATTGTTCCCTCTACTCTGATAAGCGCCCCCTTTCCTGATGCTGAAAACATCCTTTTAAGATGAAGCTTGGTATGAGCTTTTTTTAAATTGTTCCAGGCATAGTGCTTTGCATCAGACCAAAAAGTTCAATTTTTATTTTATCAGACCAGAGAACCTTTGGCCACGTGGTCACAGGGTCTGCCTTCTTGTAAAATCCACGTGTGCAGTTGTGTCTTTTTTCAGGAGTGACTTCTATTTAGCCACTGTTACGAAGCATCTTTCAGGACCCTATGCAGATGACACAATCCGGAAGGGAGTGAACACACACAGGGAAGAGACGAGGAACAGGCTGGTAGACGAACAGGGGGGGCGTGGTCCAGGGCGAACAGTCCAAAAGGGAGTCCAAAGGGAGATCCGTGGTGAGGCAAATGTCCAGAGCCGGGTGATCAATCCAAAACGAACAAGACAAAGTTAAAAGCCGGACTGGGATCTGGCAAGGGGTCGTAGACAGACGAGACAAAGTTAAAAACTGGAACGGGATCCAGCGAAGGGTCGGGGGGGAAAGGAATCAGGCGCTCCAGGTCCTGGACTCAGCTGGTTCAGGAAACCAATGCAGAGCCCGGAACGGAGTGAGCATCTGGCTTTAGTAGGGAGGCAGGAACAGGGAGCAGGTGCATAACATCAACTTAAAAGTGAACGAGCCGGAGAGCCCTTAAGGGGGAAGGACTACAATCGTGACAGCCACTCTCCCATAAAGACTAAATCTGTGTAGTACTGCAGAGGCTATTGTCCTCAGGACAGGTTCACCGATCTTAGAGGTGGATTTCTGTAGTTCTGTCAGGGTGGTTATTGGTTTCTTGGTCACTTTACTGACTATGGTCCTTTTTCTCCCATTGCTCAGTTTGGGACAGTCTGCTTCACAAAGAGTCTGTGTGGTTCTGTATTCCTTCCAATTCCTAATGATTGACCTGTCTGTGCTCCTGGGAACTTTCAACACCCAAGATATTTTTTTATACACCTGCACAGAGCTACACCTCCTCACAATTCTTTCCTGGAGTTGTATGGACAGGAGTGCCTTCTGCATAGTGTTCATAGTAAAGTTTAAGCTCTGACATGCACTGTCAACTAAGGAACATTTAGACAGGTATATTTCCTGAAATCATGCAAACCAATTAAACTGACTCCATTAAGTTTTAGAGTAATCTTACAAGGAAATTGGATGCACCTGGCCTGAATTTGGAGTGTCATAGAAAAGTAGTGTATACTTATCAAATAAAGACATTTCAGCATTTTCTTTTAAACATGTAAACCATTTCCAAAGCTTTAGTTCTACTTTGACATTACAGAATATCAGTGACAAAAAAACTACTGTATATGGGTATATTTTAGAGTCAGAAACATTAAAAAATTGTAAAATATCCAAGGGGCTAAATACTTCCTGAAGGCAACGTTTTTATCCAAGCAATGTTTTGATTCCAATGCTCACCTTATTTTCTGTTTGTGATGATCCAAGCACAAAGATGAAGTGAGCAAGGAAAAGACAGATGCTGAGGTTGAGGCGCGCTGTGTTGTTGATCTTTGGATTCCAAGTACAGAAGGAGAAAGTTAGAATGGCCAGGGCCAGGCAGACTAGGTTAATTGAAACTGCTATTTTATTAATGAATGCTAGAAGGTCATCAACCTGAAAGATAGTAAAAAAAGGAGAAATTTCATACCTGGCATATGTAATGGAACAGACAAACCAAAAAACCTGTGATACAAATTGAGGTACTGCTTTCAGCAACATGGACTTGACTGTAAATTGAAAACTCATTTACAATCTTATTATGAGCTGCAACTGTTATGATGCAGCTGGTGGTTGCAGTGCTGCCAAGTTGACAGGTCAAGACCCAAGCGCAGGGGACCCAGAAAGACAAGCAGAAGGAGTAGAGGAGAGAGATCTGAAGAGACAGGTTAGCTAGACAATTAAAGGCTTCTGAATGCAGTCAGTGCACAGACTCTGAGCGTGAGAGCGGAAGGGGTTCCCCAGGATAAACAGACAGCAAATAACCAGTTCTAAAATGGGTCAGCGGAGAAGTGGGGTATCAAAGGTATTGGTCTAGGGTCTCTAAATAAAGGCTTTTCTCAGTTGGAGATTGTTAGGAGATTGTTAAATAAATGTATAGCCAGAGTGGCTTGTCAGCTGTAGCTTAATGCAGTAGCTCTGATGTTAGCGTACCAGTCTAGCTGAGAGTCCTGCCTTAAATAGCCTGTCTATTGGTTAATTGAAAGGTCTATTGAAAGGTAATTGGCTTAACTAATAGACATACTGACCTACTGTAGTTTGCAAGAGGTTGGTGGAAGGTGAATACAACCAACTGAATCTAACTGGATATGCAATATATACTGTATACTGTAAACATGTGACAGTTGGATTTCTTCTTAAAGTTGACAGCCTACCCACCATTTCTTTTGCCCTTATTATCAATGTATGTTCTGTAACACTAGATAGTGTTACAGTAGTAAACAGACTTAGTAGGTGTGACTCCACTGACTTTACAATTATTATACAATGAAACAGGGTTTCTGCTTGAACAGAGATGGTCCCCTAACCATTTTGTTTCTTTTTTTAAGAGGGTGGTAGGTGGTGATGACATAGCAGGTCCTGTCAAGCCACATTACACAGAAGACTTTTTTTATACCCATTGCTGGTCATCACTCAGTAGTCAAAATGTGCAGTCCGCAGTTAACTGCTCTTCTTCAGTAAGTGTATGGGCAATTATCTCTGAACATGGTGTAATTCTAGCTTCTCCTTAATTCATTTTCATTTTACTCAGACTGTTAACTGCTTTCCAGTTATTTCCAGTTACAATTAAACCATTGTACAGATTGCATTAGAACTTTGCAGATTTTACCTGCTAATTAAAACAAATGGGCAAGTACATTTCAGAGAAGATTTATATATGTTACAGGATGTGATACTTGTTCAAATGCAGCCTACTGTAAATGTAAATAACAGAGTCATCACTCATTTCTCAAAATTAATTACCTCATGTTCCTTATCCATCTGCATTATCAGAGCAAAGGTGGAGAGGTGAGTACAGCTGCACACTGTGTGGCTTTCATTTGAATATGTTGCTGTGCAACCTTCCACAGACCAGACCGTCTCCTTCCAATAGACACAGGTCAAAAGTCCATTTTCTAAATGGGACTAAAGAAAACTGCATGTCAGCTGCATTATCAGTAATTATTATTTTTCTTACTCAGACCTTTAAACAAATATTGGTATAATTTTTAAAAGTTACAACAATCATCATCAGGTTTTAAAATGAATACTTGAATAGTAGATATGCACACAAGAGTAAAGCACATGCAGGCCAGGCCAGAGGAATGGTACACATACTGGTACACATGGTACACATACTGTAAGTATGGCAATTACAACAAATGTAAGCAGAATGTAAAAGTTCTCTGTATGCATTGGAAGGGTGTGAGAGTTTTAAACTACATATAAATGTAAATCCTTTGGATTTTTAGTGCACAATTTATTACAATTGCATATGAATGGCCCCTATTTATTTATTTAAACCTTTTTTATCTATTTAGTTTGAAACCTTGGTGAATAACTAATTTTCACATAAGCACCAATCATTTCAATCACTGATGTGATTAAATTATCAATCAAATCAAGTGACATACCTTTGTGTGCTTTAAAGTAAAGTTAACAGGCTCTGAGAGGTTGGTTGTCTTTGTTTTGGGTAATGTTGCAGTTATAACATCTGAAATCATCTCCGACTGATTTCCATTCTCAAAGAATTCAACACTTAGAAGTTGTTCCATTTCAGTGTAGGACATAAAAGCCACTGCTGCTGAACCTGATAACACACAGTTGTCAAATGCTTCTTTAAAATATGTAAAAGACCTTTTTTTAAAGGGGATTTTTGTGATGCCATTTTTTATTTGTGATTTGAGACATAAATCTGATGCAACATTTTATATGTAGCAGCATGTTATTATAGATTTGTAATCAACTTTATGCTGCATTGACCAAACATTAAAATAGGAGTTTAGGCCTATGTGTAAAGCACTAGGAATGATGGATAAGAAGCGCATCATAAGTCTATAACACAGACGTTGACATTGTAAACTCAATTCATTCTCAACCTCCCTAATGATGAATGATCCAACATAACTCCTCTCAGTCTGATAAACCAAAAGGAAGACCCCCTTTACTTTGTCCATGGGTCAGAGGTTACAGTCAATTACCCAAAGTATGACCTTATTATGTTACGTTAGGAATTTTATAAAAAGTAGGGGTCAAATCCTTAAAAATGTGAAGATAAACTTACTTCCTCAAATTTTGTATTTTGAGAAAAATTAAGAATCACTGATTGTACAAGTGTAAATGTCAATGAAATCTGGGTCATGTTTATTTAAAGAAATACTAATCTACAGATAACTTTTCTTTATTTCAGTCTTCCTGCTTCCCTGGATGAAGAATAAAGAATAAACCCCACTTTGCTGACGACCCCTGAGTTTTAATAGTAATTTTAATTTTAGTAATTTGTGTTTTCTTAAAGTAGGTAAAATCCCACCCATTTTCCAATGATTTTATCCAACACAGGTGTTGGGGGGAAGCAAGAGTCTATCGCTGAAATCAATGGGCATAAGGCAGGATACAGTACGAGTACGTTTTGGATGGGACACATACTGTACAAACTCCATGCAGATCACACCCAGGAATCAAACCCTGTGGTTCTAAAATTTTTTTTCCAATACAAGTTTGCATTTGAAGAAGCAGTTAGAAAATGGATGGTTGGAGTCCAACGGCTATCAGGTAGTACAGCAGATGATGAGTGAAAGACCTGACAACTTGGAGAGATGGTTGACAAGAGAAGAAAACCCCCAATAAGAGATAGACACCAGGCAGAGGTCAGCTGCTGTATGTTTCAGAAGACATTTCTCATTATCTAAAAGGTAAAATTCTGCTGTAGTCAGTGAGAGAAGAGAAGGAGCATAACTCATGATTAAATAAATATTTAGAAAATCATATTATATAAATGAACATGTGAACTGTTAACAGTACTGTGTGAAGCAGAACAGAATTAGTAAAAGTTATAGTGAGGTAAGGCACTATACTAAATTTTTACCCGTGGCTAAGGCAATGTAAAAAGGTTGAGTCTTTAAGACTCAAAGGTTGAGTCTTTAAGAGTCATTAACAAAGAAACAAGACAGAGGATAAAAATAGTAATGACAGATCTGCCTTCAAGACTTTTAAACTGTGCATATGTTCATCAAATTATTTTGTATGATCTGGTTAGAATCTTTTATTTTGTTTTAGAATGTTTAATTTGTTTTCAGTGATCTTTTATTTTCTATGAAACTATAATAGAGGTACATTAAGTAATTAGAAATTGTTACAATATATACAGTATGTGTTTATGCAGTAAAATTGTTTTATCCCATTACCTAATTTTGCTTGATGTAAGGTAAAACAATTAGAAAAATAATTAATTCCATCCTTACTTACCCTCATTATTCTTAGCAATTGATGTCAAATTGATTTTCATTTCATTTGCTTTACTCTTCAGGAGAAGGATATTTGTCTTTTCTGAACCACCAATCAAACGAGCCTCTGAAAGAGTTTAGTAGATATGCAGCACTGTATTCCAACACACACTGCTACACATTTTATTAATAAGACAGTTGCTTTATATATAGAAAATACAGTAATATCTATCATAATGCCTTTAATATAGCCATGCAAAGCATAAAGAGTAATTTTCCCCAAAACTGAATTTCCAAATATCAAGCTCAAAATCATCTGAAAATATGCGAAAAACTGACAGAACATGTAAACAAAAGATTATATGGAAAATTAGTACAATGAATGCAAGAAAACATAATTATAGGATTATCCATATTATTAATAGTTCCACTACATACCAGTATTTAGTCTTTCAGTACTAAATTTATTTAGAAATGAAGGGCATGAAATTGACATGTACTTCAATCTTTGGAAAATCTCGCTCACAATGAACTAATAAGAAGGCCAAATGTTAAAGCTGTGATTTATGAACTGTGCTCCTTACAGAGTTTGAAAATTAGAAATGTTCTTTATTTTTGTAGCTAGCTGTGAACATAAACAGATAAATAAACATAAACAGATAAACATAAACAGATAAATGCATTAATATTATAAATATATAACATTAATGCATTTATGCACAGTTATATATTTATGTACATGTTCTTTTTTGGATAACCAGCATGAGCGGTGATATTATCAAAACTAGAGAATGCACTGTTTAGAAAAGGACCGTGAATGCAGAGGAGGCACATCTTTCAGTAACAGCTGAGCTATGGCTACCCTCCAGGTTACAGACAAGACTGGCAATTGTTGTCTTAAAATTGTGAATTGCATATATGCTGATATAAGATATATGTTCTGAAAGAAAAATTCTGTCTTTTAAATATTCAGTTTCTTACCTAGACTGTTCAATAGTATTGTTTCATTCACAGCAGTTTTATTTGTTGATGGAACCAAGGTGGACACCAGTTTTTCTGTGGTTTGTAAAACAGCATTCCTAGCATATGCGCCTTTTTCATCTGAGAGCCTTTTAATGGTGCTCATAACAGCATTCAAGTAATTTTTCACAATCTGCATATGGAAAATAATATGAAAAACACCTGAATATTATTTTTTGGAACATTTATTAAAATCTTACAAGCATATGTATTAATTCAAATATTTAAGTACAAGGAATCATGGTTCATGACAAAACGATGAGAAATGGAGCCAACACTCAGAAGTTACATAAAAGGGTGCGGATTTGCTGGTGCAGGAGGGACATGTGGTCCTTAGGAGAGGTTTGCACAATACAAATGTACAGTATGTACTGGGTATGTTATGCTTTAAGATGGAGGAAGAGTCCTATTTTCTATTTTAATTTGCAAATATATATATACGATTTATGTGATGTGTTGTCCCTGAATGCAGATTATGTTAAATGTCATAACTGAAAATGATTGTCTTCACCACTGTTCTGTCACTAACACTTTTATCAGGTAATACTGTATATACAACTGGGGTAATTTAAATGCTATCATGTCTTTTCCTTTCCCTTTATAATTAGTACCAAGCTTGGCATGCACCATATTTTCTCATGTGTGTTTGAGAATGAGTAAACACATTACTGACCCCTTTATTTGAAACTGTAGTTTCATCAATTTCTCTTCCAACATTGATGAGAAAACATATCTCCTTCAGCTGATCCTGGAAATAATAAAAATACATTAATAAATATGGGAAAGTAAAAGTCACAGTACAATTGAGACAAAGTAATTTGTCTTAAATAAACGCTTACATAACAAGTTCTATAATGCTTTATGAGAATAAGGAGAGTGCGGTGCAGAGCAATCACTTTTGTCACCAAGACTCACAATGTTACTGTAACTATTCAATATTTCACTTTTACTACCTTAAACACAACGCAATATTTGTTTTGCTATCAATAGTTGTAAGGATATAGTATGTTCAATATCACAGTTATATGAGAATAACAGAGATATCATATGGTTTTGACCATTATGAGTTAAGTCCACATGGTTGAGGTCACAAACGTTAGGTTGAATACAGTATGTTTTTCTTGAAACCAGTCTTCAGTATACAGAAGACGAATACTGACTAATATGGACATTGTCTTAGACCAGTTCACGCCCGCTACTGTACAACACTTCTAGTATGGCCCAGCAGACATTAAAAGTCACACTGCCATTCAAAATCCAAATCCATTTTTGCAGATGATCTAGGTCTAAATGCTAGGACATTTTGTCTATAAGAACAGTTTGAACCTCAAAATGAGCTGTCAATTGTGAACCTGTAACAGCTGCAGGGGGTTGGAAACCAGAGGGTCTGGGGCTAGAAAGGAACAACCAAGTAGTTTCTACATGAAGTAGAAACTTCATGTCTCAATGACTTGTTTCCAGGAGGCAAAAGGAGAAACAGGTGAAACAGAACTTCTGACCAGATGTGAAGTAAAGCATGTACAGTAATACTAGCAGCTTCAGAACTCTGTCAGAATTGCCAAAGAAGACAATACAGTAAGTTTCCTTTTCTGTGGTGAAATGATTGACCTTGGCTCTGCTTGTGTGAAGTGTGAAGAGCTAATTTAAGTGGCTAAAATGCTAAAAATATTTATCAAATATATACATATTGATAAATATATCTATACATAGTGGACTAAAGCTATTAGGAATTGAGATAACTGTGGCAATGCTAACAGCTACTTGTCTCTGCCATGATCAGTTTGAACAGACATTTGTGAGGACAGAGGATTTTATTGTTTTTCAACAATAAAACCTCCATAGGACTAAGAATAAAATAATGATGAGTAAATAAACTAGTAAAGCCATCTGGGAGCTGAGCTTCATCTCATCCCGAGAAAAGCCCTTGGCAGTTGTTGTTGTCCATAATCACACTTCTTGCCCACTCCCTTTTGTTCAGGCTACAGAGAACAAAGAGAGGGCATTGTTTTCCAAAGAGGATCCCTTCCAGATGTATGCTGAAGGAAGAGGGGTTAAAAAGTGTCACAATCACCTTGGCAGAGTCTAATGCTGTCAGTTGCTGGGTGAAACCACAACAGTGACCCAAATAGGCTGTTCTGAATGTAATTTGTTCCAAAACTGGCATGCAAATTATGTAGCAGTATCATGTAGTTTTTCATGTACGTATCCCACAACCCTGGAAGGTGACTGTAGAAAATTCAATGGATTTTTTTCAGGTTCCCCTGCTCAGGAAGAGCTGGGAATACATAGTGCTGTTTAGACAACTAAATATAAAATTTGTCCAAGTTCAAGCAATACAATGGAAGCGCAGAATACATAAACATAATGTATGGTTGCAAGTAAATAAGGCTTAAGCCACTAGAGAGCCTCATGAATTGAAACTGATGGTAGAGACCACACAGGTTGAAGGTATGCAAGGAACATCCAGAAAGAGGACTGGGAAATTCTGTGGAGTTACAGGCAGCAGGTTGATGAAAACCCAATGGATGTGGGCAAGCACAGAGAAGAAGACTATAGAACCATGAGATCACGAAGTGTTGAGAAAAAAAACCTGTCAAGCAAAAATCCTACATTAAATGGAAGGCAGAGATTTGTAGCTGTGCATTGCAGCACTAAGAGTGACACAGAGAAAACTAAGAGAAAACCTCAATAATGAAGCTTATGCCTTCTGAGTAAAGGCAGCAAAAGCTGGAACTCTGAGTTCCATTCCTAACTATACAGAGGTTGTACAGTATGTTCTCCCCGTGTTTGCATAAGTTTGCTCCAGGTACTCCGGTACATACTTGTAGGTTCATTGGCTTTTGAAAAAAAAATGGTGCCAATATCAACAGCATATAACAATTTCCTATATAATGTGTATTATACATGTATTTATTGCTACACCTTGGTTATTAACTTACCAATTGACAATCAGTTGCATTAATTGCATCTTTATCAGCTGAAAGATATAAAAAATATAAAAAATTTAAATGTGTTGCTAGCATTGGAACTTAGCCATAAGGGAGGGATTTCAGTATAAGAAATTAATAGTTTTCACAGACAGATTTTTAGGTGACTTGGGACTGATTTAAACAAAATATGTTGATTCTCTTTTCAATTACAGACCCAGAAATTGATGGGTGTTTTTTTGTAGAAGCAAAGCACTTCTGTGAAAGTGTTTCCGTGAAGTACCAAAGTATCATTCAGTCTCAAGTATATAATGTAACTATAACAGTTCCAATGCCAGTAGAATTTATTAATTCAACCTACTGTTGACATTGCACATTTAGCATTATTTTTCAGGCTCCCCCTGCTTCTGTGGAGGCACAAAATGTTTTCAGGCCCTATGCAAATCATGGAATTGGAAGCAGGTGCCGATATTGTACAGGTATGTCATACATCACCCACCCATTTCTGGGAACTACACAAGAATCATACACAAGCTTAGTACCCTGCCTTTTTGCTCTTACAGATAAAATGATTCATTGTTGCTGTTGCTTATTCTATTAATTCTACTACACTTTTTCTCTGTCCCACTCTCCCAATCAATTTAACACCTTCTAAGCCCTCTTAACTGTAGACTGGACTGTGGTGAATCACATTACAGCACATGGAAATGTATAAATATTTTCAAAATTCCTCTCAGCTTCAACTTCTGGCAATGACCTGAATCCTTTTGTGCACAGTCCATTATATCTTCCTGCATATTTAACATCTGATGTTTAAATAAAAACCACAAAACTTAAGTCAGTTTTTCAGGTGTGCTTTTAAAAAAAACTTTTAAATAGTTACAAACTTTCTTTTTTAATTAAAAGTATACAGCTGGAAACTATTCACTCTATCTATGGATATGATTCTCATTTTTTAAGGGTACACTGTATCAGAGTAACTGAATCTTTATCTGTCATAGTGCTCTCTTTAGGCTCAGCAAATTATTATCATTTAAAGGAGTGAGCAAAATGGCTAGCTGGCATTTTCTTTCTCCTCCCTGCTATTTAGACTGCATCTTATAATTTTTGCAGAATTTTTTAGCAATCTTAATTGGAATGAAATTTGTATATGTATCCTTCAAAATAAAATCACTGTAGTATGTTGACTACTATGACATCACACACAACTCTAGATGCTATCTTTGAGCTGTTACCAGTGTATTTGTTTCTGTTACCGATATATCTTCCAGGCTGCTAACGTTCTAGGTCACCTAAACAGTATTACTGAATAAATTCCTTGTTTATGATTTCCAAAGTTAAGGAAATTAGCTGCAAAAACATTCAAATTACTTTACATTAAAAGCTGATTTCTCTAACTCACCATCTACATTCCTTTACTGCAATCCCTAACAAAACTTCACGGACACGATATTGGACATAAGTATATTCCAAAGCCCTGAAAAAAGGGTCAATTTTAAATGGCTAATTAAACCTAGTGCATAAAAACCTGCAGTCTGAGAATACACAACACCCACCCCCTCCCTTACATGCACCCGGGTCTAGAATCAAACCCAGGAGCCGAGATCTGTGAGAGGCAGTAGTGTTAACAGTCATGCCATTTCTTCACTCCACCTGATGATAAATGAGAGTTAAATGAAAGAGGGACATTCAGCCTATCAGATTCAACTTTGTCATCCCTAAAGATGATTCCTTAACTGCTTCTACATATGCTATTGAAAAGCAAATGTATCAAAGAGTACCTAAGCAGATTACATTGCTTTCACAAATTACCACTAATTATCTTTTGCCTGTTTTATTATTTTTCCTCAATCACACTCCATCTCAAAGGTTTTGTAGGAACCTTGGATCAGTCCTACATGAAGACTTCTCTGAAGAACTGGGCCCAAAATGAAAATGCTGTGTTCAGTACAAAATAATAGTATTTACACTGGCATGTCGTGTTTCCATACGTCCATTTCAATCCAGTACTGGGAATGTAATCATCTTCACAAGAGCAATCATAGCTTCCTCCTGTGTTGTCGCACACTGTGTTTAAACCACAGATCGAAGAGTTTTGAACACATTCATTAATATCTGCAGCAAAATAAAACAGTTATTAGTTCCCATCTGAAAACATTTTGACTAAGATATAAGATTTAGACCACTTGTACAAAACCTGAAATCACCCAAACTGAAAAGGATTATCTTTTTACCTTTTGTAAATATCATGTTTAAAAAACACTTGCTGTGATCAACTATTGTCTTGTTTCCATGACAATCCAATTTGAATGAATTTGAACCTACTCAGGTAGGCCTGAATTTCTCTATCATTTGCCCCGGTGCAAAACTCCAGTAAAAAAGAGAAGTTCATAATTACTAGACATTCCAGTTGACTTGGGTTGTAGTACTGTAAGTGAGAGTCAACTGAAAACAGCCTTTACACAATTTTGATTTGTGCAGTGTAGATCTTATTTTCTTCTTAAAGATTACTCCAGACAAACCATTAAAGCCAAGTTTGAGCGGGCTGCTCTTTCTGAATAACTGGTCTGCAAGGTAAATGGCAGTCCAATTGGCCCTGTGTGGGGGTGGCTCAAGGCATACTCCTAGACTTATTGCCTGAAGAAGTAATGGATTATCAGGCAGTCTTGGCAGCTTTCAAGCAGCAGTTTTGAAGTGCAGCACCTGGTGATCCAGGAGCAGTTTGAGCACTAGGACTGTCAACCAGGGGAGAGACTAGGTGATTTTGCAATGGGCACTGTGTGAGTAGGGCTCTCGAAGAAGAAGAAGGTGAACCACTTGAAGCCCTACACAGGCATACCTGGAAGGGAGCCCCGTTCAGCTGGAGCAAAGACCACCAGCGTGCATTTGACACCCTCAAGTTCACATTTTGCAGTGAACCAGTGTTACTTGTACAGGACATTGCATCATTTATCCAACAATGACAGGATTGGTGCTCTTCTCACCCAGAAGCTGGGAGAGACCAAATAGGGCGCAGCTATTGTATCACGCGACGAGAACTGCTGGTCGGTGTGGATGTTGTGGTGCACTTCAAGTAACTCTGTAAACTGCCATTCACCATCCACACCATCCTATCCAAATCCACACCACTGTGGAAGGAAAGCCGGGAGTTCAACCCTGAATTTCAGTAGGTCTGCTGAGCAGGTCTTGAACTGGATAGCAGACAGAAGATGGCCCACGTGGGAAGAATTGACAGGACACCTCTTTAATCTGTTTTTAAAGGCTCTTTGGTCCCTAAGATTGGACCAAGCCATACTGATGAGGCGCATGGTGTACCCTGCATCAGGAGAAGGGCTCTAAAAAATAGGTTTGCCTGCTGCCTTAAGACTCTGGCTTCTGGAAGTTAATCACGGCCCTTGTGGAGAAGGTCACTGCAGAGTCACTAAGATGCTCTGGTGCCTTCATCAGGGTTTGCACGTAAGCTGATGTACCGGACACCTGCACCACTGCGACACCTGTATTGCATAGAAAGGGCATTTGGAGCAGTGCCGAATACCCCCTTCAGCTGTTCCGGGTCAGCGTACCAATGGAGCGGTTGGCCGTTATCATTGCACTATGATAACCTCCATCATCTGAGAGTATTTGGATGAGTGCTGTTTCAAGCTCTCATAACATTGCAGCTGGTGGGCAATCATCAGATCAATCACCATTCTGCCTATTACTGTGACAAATACAGAATGTCAAAGCTATAAGGTAGTAATTAAAGGGGAACTGTAGTCCCAATTTCTCAGACCGGTTATTATCAAAATAATCAAAATAATGTATTTATTATCAAAATAAATTAATCGATGTTATGGAAAAAAATACAAAATTTTGAATTAAGCACAAAATTGTTAACTTTGTGAAAGTACCGTCATGTTGACGCACCTCGCATTTCACTTCCCCATCTATATTAAAGGGACTGTGGTGGAGATGGTAAATAACTTCTAGGTGTTCACATCTCTAAAGACCTCAGATGGGCACTGAACATCTCCTGTCTTATCAAGAAGATACAACAGCGGCTGTATTTCCTGAGAAGGCTGAAGAAAATACGCCTGCATCCACGGATCCACACCAACTTCTACAGGTGTATGGTGGAGAGCATACTGACCAGCTGCATTACAGTCTGGTACGGCAACTGCACTGCATCTGACCATAAGGCACTGCAGCGGGTGGTCAAAACTGCCTAATACATCATCGTCAGTGCCCATCCAGGAAATCTACAACACCAGGAGTCTGAAAAAGCCACCAAAATTATGTCTGACAACACTCACCCCAGTCATAACTTGTTTGTCCCCCTATCATCTAGTAGAAGGATCCGGACGCTCCAATCACACACAACAAGACTCCAAAATAGCTTTTTCCCCAGAGCCGTCAAGCTGGTGATGCCCTCACTCCCTCCTATCATACTATGATCTCTCCTCACCACAACATACACAACAACTGAATGTAAGCCAAAATTGTAAAAACTGTACTAGTTGTACTATTTAATAATCACTGTATTATTTTTGCACTGTTCACCATATTACTTTTGCACTGTTTTTGTCCTCTTTGTATACTTTTCTCTGTTTGTATATTTGCACAGTTTTTGACAATTTTGCACTGGCACCATACTGTTGTTTACACTGTTATTGTTATTGTATTTCTGTCTATTGTCTTGTCTGATGTTTTATATATATACTGCACCAGAGAGACTAATGAGAAATACTTTTCACTATACTTTACACCCGTGTAAGTATAATGACAGATAAAGTTGAATGAATGAATTCGAGTTCCCACGAATTGTCATGTGATGCAGCCCTTCCTGCTTTCTAGTCTCTGTAGTGAATAATGTAACAGGATGTATGAGCAAATAAATACAGGTTGTACAGCAGATATTTCTCAGAAGAAATGTTCCAATGTGATCTGCATGTATTGTTAACAAGTAAGTAGTAAGTAGTATTTTCCAGCAAAACTGTCTTGAAATGAAAAGCAATATTTCTATATGATTAAAAGAGATATATTCAAAAGCCTGCTTGTTTACAATGTCATAAGGCCGCATAAGACACCAGAGGTTTTGTTGCCTCGTTCACACAACATGGCGCTGTGCATACCTGAAAATACTGATTCTTTCTAACCCCGAAATATGAAAATAGCTTTGCTGTTCCCCTTAAACAGCACTTACATGATTATGAGGAGGAGGGTATTTATTGCCACTTCTCTGACATTGCAGTGCTCGGTCTTAGCTGTGGCTTTGTGACCTGGCGTTTGTCTTTAATCTCAGTACTGTATGTATAACTCGTGCTCAATGTACAGATGCAGCCATTCAGAATTCTAGGGGCATAATGTGCCATTGGTGCTGCTTCCATTTCCAAAATATAGAGCCTTATTTTCAGGGGGGCATTAGTGCTCTGTTTGTGCTGGTTTGTGCCATAGGAAGTAGCTCAATGTAAAGGGTTCAATTCCTATGGTGCTATATGTGTGCAGTTTGTTCTCTTCAATTCGCGTGAGTCTTCCCTGAGTGCTCTGGTTTCCTCCCATACTGGGGAGAAATACTGGGAGGCTAATTCTTTGTACTGTGAATGTGTGTCTGGATAAATCATTATAAGTGCTGGTTTTGTTATAAAGAACTTGAAAAAAGGCACATTTGTTAACACTTTTCTTTTCCTGTTCAGTGGTCGCTGTGGTCACTGTGCATGATGTTGGAATTTCTTGAGCCTCCCTCTTCACTTTCATCTGTGACTTCCCACTTCGTTTTTTCATCAGTCAAAAAATAAAATAAGATTGACTTCCTGGTCTACTCCTACCATCAAAATGTTTTTAACATTATATGCAGTGCTGGTTTTTGACTTGCTTTAATTTACCATTGTATTCTAGAAAACAATAATGCACAATAATAAACTTTTATTTTATAAGGGCCTTTAAAAACAGATAAACAGTAAGTAAACAAAGAAAAAAAAGCAATCAATAAAAGACGTGACAGACATATTGGAGTTCCTAAGCTGGCTATCATTGTCTAAGAGCGGTCTGTCTGTTCCAATACCTGCCTCCCCTCCGATTGATGTTAACCTGTATGCCCTAGCAGGCACAGTGAATTAGTAGCTATGGCATAATAAAGGGAAAATATTAATGTTAAGTGTGAATAATGAAGTAGAACATAAAACATACTTATATATGTTATTGATGGAAAATATATATATAATTTAACTGTATTCAACACAACAATTTAATTCAAGCACATTGTGTAATGTGTCGGCTGTCTTAACATATCTTAAGCAGCTCCAACAATTACAGCTACACATCAAAGGACAGGACTTGAGACAGGACCAACCGGTCATCTCATGCTACATATCAAAGGATAGCTACACATCAAAGGACAGGACTTGAGACAGGACCAACCGGTCAACTAATGCTACATATCAAAGGGCAAGACGAATACACATGAAGCTGAAACAAAACAACTTCCTGAGATCATACTGTATATAAGAGCTGGGAAACCCTTGCAGTTTGTCTGTCCTGCGGGGCAGACCCAATGCGCGTTGATGTCATTATTGAGCTCAATAAAACAACTGAATCCACAAAGACTGTGTCCTGCTCCTTGGATGAAGGATTTCCCACAACAATAATTACCTCTAAATGAAGACAATATGCAAGAGTAGCTGTAATTGTTGATGTATGGATGACTGAATATTACTTCACAGAATTCTTAAACTTAACTTTTTTCTTCCTCATTTTAACATTACTTTGCTTGAGAAATTTACCACCAAATCCCACTGTTTTTATGTTTTTTTAAAACCATTTGATGGTAATCCTGTCCATGTTTAAGCTGTGTAAATCTATAAATGTGTATTCATGATAAAGAACATGGTCAGGTAAAGTACTGTATAACTCATACACAAGTTTGTTGCACCTCTCGTCCACTTTTCTCAGTTCTCACTTTGCAGGTCCCAGCCTTGTCATCCACAAAGGAGGGAAGAACGAGAAAGGAGATCAAATAAGAAAATAATTGTTTCATAACATCACTTATTTTATATGTTTGTAGTTTATTGTCTTTTTAATACTACTTTGTTATTCTAGACTATAATTACAAAGTGCATACCTGTATATTATATTTCCAAAATTGCGATTATTGTAAACCAGTAGAACTGGTTTTTATTCGTTCTATTGACAGTATTCATGTTTGCTAACTCATTCATGTTCATTCATGTTAGTGATTTTAGTGTTAATGTTAGTGGTTAGGATAAATGATTAAGGGTGTCAAAAGTGTAAGACCAAGACAGAACAGGGGAAAGAAGAAGATAAACAAAAGAGCAGAAGAAACCACAAGAGAGAAGAGAGAGAAAAGGGAGATAACTTGAGGAATGTGCCAGGCAAGAGTTCCTTGTTGGAGCAAGTTGGGGTATGCGAAAAGACAAATTCCTAATACAAGAGATTGCATATGGCCAATAAAGGCATCTTATCTTATCTTCAAGATCATCAGAAAAGACCCAGTTGGAGCTAAGTCTTTGAATCTTGCCTAGAAAGCTATTCTTGGAGTTCCTGAGTGAAGAATCCCTTAGTTAAAAACAGCCATTCCTGCTTGGTGGGTGTATTTTTAAAATAGGGAGACAGGCTCACATTTTGTGGCATCCAGCTTTTTAGAGAGAAAGATTTAATCGTAGGTTGTATTCTGAGTAGTCTAGACGTACTTCTCGGAAACATCTTGACTGTAAACTTGTACATAGAGACACAACAATTCAAATTTGATGCAGATGTTTATGAAGAAAGCGGAATACACTTCCACTACCAGCTGTATAAATATATTATAAAGGAACAGGTAACGGGTTTATTCCATGCTGAAAAGAAAGGAAACACAATGTTTCGGCCGTGGAGTCTTCTTCAGGTGTGAGTGGATATGGATATTTATATCCATAAATTAATATAATTAATAATATCCAGAAACTTATTTTTTATTTTCAGCTATCCAAATGTCCTTGTAGTTACATGATTCTATATTAATATTCCATATTAAGTGGATTTAAAAAAATACTTCATCATTTGTTGTAGAAAGCTAAATTTTTACTAACATCTATACACCCTAAGTGCTACCTATCAATCATCAATGGCCAGTGGTTTTGCCCTTGGTGCTTTATTTGCTTTACTATAACTGTGCACCTGCATTCTCGTAACCTCTGCATGCCAGCTTGCTGGCTCCCTCAACTTTAGTGCCTCACTCACTGGTCCCAGCACCATCCTTCTCCTGCAAAAGGATCCTGTTTCCAGCATGGACTGCAACCCCTTCAGGTGCATTTTTTGTGGTCCATTGCAGGGAGCTAATAAAAAGCATCCTGGAAGACTACATATTATGCCATTTCTTTAGTTCATCTACGATCCTTATTGATCATTTGAAGAATTGTAGCAATAAGACCTACTGTTTCTTAATTATTGTGTTTGAAATATAATGGATGATAACTGTTGTTGTGTGTCTGTGGGGAAAAGATGACTGAATAGCCCATGTTGAGATTTTACTTTGTAGAAACTTGGAAGTCTGAAATAAAGCTTCCTACATCTTATAGTGTAGGGGAGCTCCTTAGCTAAGTCCTTTGACAGTTCCTAGTAATTCTAGACAGGTACAGTATGTAAAAAGGACACAAGAAATTAATCTAGAATAGAGTGATGTATTTTTAGTAATATACTATCATAGTATACATACATATCATATAAGAATACTGTATAATACAAAATGCATTTATTTCTCTATGTTTTGTGAATCTTGAATATCTTATCACATCAGCCCATAAAGCAGTAAAGGGTCTAAAAATATGCATAGCCCTGAAAAACCGACAAGCTACCAGGAGAACTAGTAAAGTAGTACTGACATAGCAGCTGGAATGCTGCAAGAGTGAAGTCTGAGCCACAGTTTATTTTGTTGTGATAGATTCTGATGAAAACTGGTGAGTCACAGCAAAAGCAGCTTAAGTTACATTAGCTGTTGAATATACATAGGTTTTGTGGACAAAGTTGTGTGTTATGTTGCCCTGGGAATGAACTTGGAAGATTTTTTTTTCTTTAAAAAATAAAAAGCCATACACTACTAGTTCAATCAAAGAGACCTTCTCCTTATCATTCTACCTGTTACAGTCTGACAGTTATAAAATACGAGAAAGTCACTGAACATGTAATTTCAATTAGATTTTCTTTTACTTGCATTTTGAGTTTTTGTAACTTTTACACAGACAATACACTGAATAAAGAAGTGATGTATTGAAATTAACAAGCTTTCAGAAAATTGCAATGTGTTGATTATGGTTCCTCCATCTTGCCACCAGAGGGCACCTCAACCTCTAGTGCCTGCTCTAACTGCGCAGCAGACCAAGCAGATGTCAGTAGCCAATCCATGCTCACCATGCCTCCCCTCCTCAAGCCTGTTTAAACCCTGCTCATTGTTCACACAATGCTTAGTATTGTTACCTTTATTCTGAGCTCTAGTTCTAGCCTTTGGTACATTCTTCCCTTATTCCTGCTTTTGTCTCATTCTCTTGTTTTTTTGTCTGTCCATCGTTTTCCTTATCATTGTTCCTGAGTTTTGTCTGCTTGTAGCTTCCTGGATTGGTTTTCTTCAGATTGGTGTTCTCAGTCCCTGATCTTCTGTTTTCCTTCAGGATTCCTAACTTGGTTTTTGGATTTTGGCCTGTTTCTCAAATCTAATTATTGGATTGTGTTCCTGGACCTGGATTGTTGACTTCTCCTTCCGGCTTTGAACTCCCACTCACCTTTAGACCCTGGCCTTGGATTTCCCTGTTTACAGAGCTGTGGACCAGCCTTACAGTGTTTTAATTGATATCTGACAAACTTTAACATTGTTTAAAAGATTCTCTTACTATAACCATGATTAATGTGTGTACTGTAGCACATTCGGCTGGAACTGCAGCCGAAGAGTGCCCGGCTGGGGTACGCGGCGAGGGGCAGGACGGAAGTGGTAGTGGTTAGGGCGGGGATTAAGAAAGCCGCTGACCAGTGCAGCTGACCCACTGTGAAAGGGGTGTACAGTCTGGGGAGATCGCCTGTTTTAGTATAAATAGTTCCCTGGCTTCGCACCCCTGTGTGTTGCTCTCTCTCTTTTCTCTCCCTCTCTCGCTCGCTCTTTCTCTGGGCTGGCTGTCTCTCTCTCACTTTGCTGGGCGCAGGAGGCTGGCTGGCTGGTGGTGCCGAAAAGAAATAAAGCATCGTTTTTCATTCCACAAAGTCTGAGTCTCTGTGTCTGTCCTCGCCGAACCTGAATTCGTTACATTGGTATTAGAAGCAAGAGGATGGACAGTGAATAGCCGTTAATGTTGGACTTGGAGAAACGCCGGTTCCCCCAGCAGCCGAGCCCTAAAGTGCCTTTCGGGGGCGAGCAGTAGCCACCAGGCGCCGGGACTGTTGTGAGCGAGGTTGGCCCAACGCTGCTGCCTAGCGGGAGAGCCACTGGGGCCGGTCGCCGCAGATGTGGCCTACTTACCCCGCCAGGGTTACCCTACTCTCCCGGAGGAGACCCACCCGGAGATAGCGCTCCAGGTGTTCCTCCGGGCCATTGCGCCAGCTGAGGTGCAGCGCCACATGATGCTGGCCGTGCCAGTCTCCTTGGAGCAGGCCCTGGCTCTGGCTGAGCAGGCTGATGCCATATTCGAGGAGACCGGCGGGCACCACTGGAGGGGCGCTCCCTGCTGGGCTGCGGAAGTGGCGCACGTAAAATTAGATGGGGAGGAGGAGGCAGCCAGCGCGGCGACGCCAGGGGAACGACAACGGCCGGTCATCTGCCACCGCTGTGGGGAGAGGGGGCACTTCGTCCGGGAGTGCCGGGCACCGGAGCCCTAGGGACTCCAGATACCGTGGGGAAACGGGAGCGAGGCGGTGTAAAGGGGGAAAGACAGCCCTTGAATGACGCTACCCTCACTCCGGAGAGCCAGCAGGAGCATTTCACCCCATCTGCTGCCATGGGAAGGGTTGGCCACAGCCGGGGCTTATTTCTTCCCTGCCTCATCGAGGGCAGACCCTGCCAGGCCCTGGTCGACACCGGCTCGACCATCACCCTGCTGCGGCCTGGTGTCCTGCCGGGCACCAAGGCAGCCGGACCCCCAGGATGGGAAACCACCAGCCTGAGGACAGTGATGGGGCAGTGCACAGAGGTTCTCGGCAAGCGGGCGCTCACCGTGCAGTTTGAGGCTGCGAAGGTAAAACACCCCTTCTACCTCGCCCAAATCCACGAGGACTGTATCCTGGGGTTGGACAGGTTGTAGCAGGTGGGTGGCTGCCTTAACTTGGCCCGCGGGAGTTGGTGGGGCAGGGGGAATGAATCCGTCTCACAGCAGGCAGGGCAGGAGGTATCCGGAAAGCGCACGCTGACCAGAGCAGGAAGCAGAGGTGGCAGCGGCGGGCATCGCCGGGGCCTGTCAGTGTCGCGGGTGTTGGGGCGAGCGTGCCAGAGCTGACTCCCAGGCCACCTGGCCAGGCGGGGTTGACGGGGCGGCTGCTGGGGGGAATGCGGGGGCCAAGTGCAACAGTGAGATAAGGCATGCTGTGGGGGAGCTGCTGCGACGTAGCAGCAAGGGCCTTACTTGAGACCAGCAACGATGGCTGCGAACTCTCCTTGCCGAGAATGAAGATCTGCACCCGCACGGCTCTTACACAGCATGGGATCGACACCGGGGATGTGCGGCACATTCGTGTTCCACCCCAGCAGATGGCCTAAGGCAAGCGGGCGGCAGCGGAGCAGAACGTTTGGAAGATGGCCGCAGCGGGAGTGATTGAGCCTTCCGCGAGTCCGTGATCTTTCCTGGTCGTTTTAGTCCAGAAGAAGGATGGCTCATGGAGATTTTGTGTAGACTACAAGAAGCTGAGCGAGGTCACCCGGAAGGACTCCTATCCTCTTCCCCGGATGGATGATGCGCTGGACTACATTTCCGGGTCGACCTGGTTCAGCTCGCTCAATCTCCACTGCGGTTACTGGCAGGTTCCGCTCGCCCCCGAGGCTCCTAGATGGCCTTCTCCATCGGCCAAGGGCTCTGGCAGTTCACAGTCATGCCTTTTGGACTGTGTAATACCCTGGCGACGTTTGAGCAGATGATGGAGCGAGTGCTGGCGTCGGTTCCACGGAGCAAGTGCGTGGTGTACTTGGACAATTTGCTTGTGCCTGGGATTTCGAGCAGGCCCTGGCGAATCTCTGGTTAGTGTTGGCTTGCATCCGGTGGGCTGGGTTGAGGCTCAACCCCAGAAAATGCGAGCTCCTGCGGCAGGAGGTCACTTTCCTGGGGCATGCAGTCGGGTCGCGAGGGGTGGCCATGGACCCAGTGAAGGTCGCCGCGGTGCGCAACTGGCCGGTGCCCCGTTCCGTGATGGAGCTCCGCAGTTTCCTGGGGTTGGTGTCTTATTACCAAAGGTTCGTCCGGGACTTTGCCAGCCTCTCTGCCCCGCTGCACTGCCTCAGGGAGAAGGGGGGGCGTTTTGTGTGGGGCGCGGACTGTGAGGCGGGCTTCCGGATACAGATGCCAGTGATGGGCGCAGTGCTAGCATAGGAGGGGCCAGACGGGGAGAGGGTCGTCACGTACTTTAGCCGGGCGCTCAATAAAGCCGAGAGAAATTATTGCGTCACCCGGAGAGAGTTGCTGGCTATAGTCTCGGCGTTCCGCCATTTCAAGCCCTATCTGTTCGGGACCTGGTTTAAACTGCGGACAGACCATGCATCCCTCACCTGGCTGCTCAATTTCAAAGAGCCAGAGGGTCAAATGGCACAGTGGATTGAGATCCTGCAGGAGTACGACTTCATGGTCGTGCACTGTGTGGGGTCTCGCCACCGAAACGCAGATGCTCTCTCGCGGAGGCCCTGCAAGGCAGTGGACTGCCGCTATTGCGCCTGGCAGGAGCAGTGTGAGGAGGCCACCTGTGTTTCATTGGTAAGTTTCATTGGTTTCCAGAAAGGGCTGAAGGTAGTGGAGCTGAATCTCTCTGGAGATAGCCAAGGGGATGCAAAGAGTGAGCAGTGTAATGTCCAACCGAGATTGAACTGCAGACAATTGAAAGCAGGCAGGGAGACATGTTCAGTCCAGGATCAGGCGTGTTCTGGGTTTCAGATCTCAGGTTTTCAGGGATTCACTAGACCAACCGATGGAACAGAGCACAGCACTATTACAGGATATCTTAATGTCAGAGCACCTCTTCAGTGGCATTTCATGGATTATATACCTGGTTTCCCAGGGCAATTTTGGACTGTGAGCCGCTGCCGGTCTGGGCATGACATTTATTTATACTGTTATGGTATACTTAGGGGGTTGTGAATTTTGATTTAAATATATATGTTCAAGAAATGTTCTTTTTAGGAGGTTGACATAACAGGGAAAAGTTCTAAAAACTTGTTTCTGAATTTTCAGTTAAACTTGAAAATGATGAATGTTTAAATATTTTAATCTCACTTAAAATTAAATGAAATCAGACTTGTCAAGATTTGTTCATTACGAGATGAGCCAATTGTACCTGAATATTTAACCTTTATAAATCCAAAGCAAATGGGTTTTCTTCATTGCATAGTAATCTTTAATGCAAATTCTAGCTAACCACTGTACTCTCATTGCTGCTAAATGTTCATTCATCACACTATAGAAATAGAATAGCAAAGAGAAATAGAAATAGCAAAGACATTTGTAAATCAAACAAACCTTTTCAATAAGTTCATTAAAAACATGTAATGCCTAACAAATTGATTAAATTTATTACATCAATAAATGACAAAAGTATTCCAGCATAAAAGTTTCGTATTTTGGTTGTCAAGATATAAATAAAAAATGAGATAATAAGATGCAAGATGCTAGAAGTTCCAAATCAGATGGTCAGTTCTTTATAATGAAAATAATATTTCTTTATTAATATTATTAATATCAAATATACACATTTCTGTCATTTTAATTAGAACTTCTGCCATCTAGCAACTCACAATGAAAAGCAAACAATTAAAACTAAGAAAATAGTGAGTTCCTGCGCTCTACTACAGAAGGATATTTTGTGAAGTTCTTTACATGGATATTTTAATGATGATTTGAGTGGTGGTCCAGAAGCCATGAAAGGTTCCCCCTAAAATTGTTTATGTTTCCTAAACTGGGAGCCAGTATTTAAAATGTATTATATTTATATGTAATATATTATATAACTATAATAGTTTAGGTGGGTAGCTGTGTCAGCATGTGTAGGCTGCAAAGGAACAAGTAATATGTTTATTCCATGCTAAAAAGAGAAGAAAGAAAAAAAAACATTCCGGCTGTGGATCCTTCTTCGAGTGTCATAATATATAATATATATATTTTAGATATTTATTATAATTATAATTTATTTATTATTCATTATAATTATATATTACATAAAATGAGAGGTAGACATGGGTGTCTTAAAATTTTTACTTTTCTACTTTTTTCTTGTTTCTTCCTTTGTACAATTTTATTTCTTTATTTCTACTCAGACAATCTAAAAAAATAAATAAAGAAAAATGAGTACTTACTAGTAACAATGTCAAAACATTTTCATGCATATAAAAACAAGATTTTACCTTCACAAGGAAATGAGATGTTTGTCAATATCACTTCAGGAAGAGCTCTGTATCCAGAGTCACAGGTGCAATTGTAACTCCCAGCAGTGTTGTTACACTGTGCGTTTGGACCACAGATTTGAGGGTGCTGTGAGCACTCATCGATATCTGTAAAGAATTAAATTCTTTGACAGTCAAGACTGTATTACACCAAAATGTCAAAAGTTTGGGATTTTTTTTTCTTTCCTGGACCATCCTGTTTCCCCGTTTTTTTTTCTTCGCTGGAACTATTTTGAGAGTGGACAGCCCTACCTTTTTGTATATAGTATTCTCCGGTTTTATATCTTGTATATAGTGATATTCTGAATTTCCTTCTCTCTGGTTGTATATAGTCTGTGCATGTCTTGTGATTTCTTATCGTTGATAGTATTGCCCTTGTTTTTAATTGTGTAGGGTGTCAGGAGCCGCCCTTGAAGGGGAGGGGGAGGGGTTACTGTCACGCCTGACATCCCTCCCTAGAGGGCGCTCCACTACTCCCGTCATTGTCCTTGTGATTAAGCTCCCCAGGTGTACCTTCTTACTGTAGGTGTATTATTTAAAGACTAGCTCCTCCAGTCCTCGGGGCTCATCAAGTAAATGAGAAATTTCACTGTTCACTGCCCACTGCTTGTTTTGAGCACTTAACATTAGAGTAAACAGAACGCATTATATTTAAATATTTTACTGTATAACCAAGACAATAAAACCTGGACCTGGATATTAGATTTACCTCCATGAACGGAAAGAAAAACAATTATCATCCCAATCTGGGGTGTTTTGATTAATGGGGAAATGATTTTTGTCAAAACATTTTCATGCATATAAAAACAAGATTTTACCTTCACAAGGAAATGAGATGTTTGTCAATATCACTGCAGGAGGAGCTCTGTATCCAGAGTCACAGGTGCAATTGTAACTCCCAGCGGTGTTGTTACACTGTGCGTTTGGACCACAGATTTGAGGGTGCTGTGAGCACTCATCCATATCTGTAAATAGTGAAATTCTTTGAAGTCAAGACTGTATTATACCAACATTTCAGAAGATTTGGATTTTTTTTTCTTTCCTGGACTATCCTGTTTCCCTGTTTTTTTTCTTCGCTGGAACTATTTTGGAAGTGGACAGCCCTACCTTTTTGAATATAGTATTCTCTGGTTTTATCTCTTGTATATAGTTATATTCTGAATTTCCTTCTCTCTGGTTGTATATAGTCTTTGCTTGTGATATTCTTATTGTTTATAGTATTGCCCTTGTTTTTAATTGTGTAGGGCGTCAGGAGCTGCCCTTGAAGGGGGGGGGGGAGATACTGTCACGCCTGACATCCCTCGCTAGAGGGCTCTCCACTACTCCTGTCATTGTCCTTGTGATTAAGCTCCCCAGGTGTACCTTCTTAGGTGTATTATTTAAAGACTAGCTCCTCCAGTCCTCGGAGCTCATCAAGTTAATAAGAGATTTCACTGTTCACTGCCCACTGCTTGTTTTGAGCACTTAGCATTAGAGTAAACAGAATGCATTGTATTTAAATATTTTACTGTATAACCAAGACAATAAAACCTGGACCTGGATATTAGATTTACCTCCATGAACGGAAAGAAAAACAATTGTCATCCCATTCTGGGGTGTTTTGATTAATGGGGAAATGATTTTTGTCAAAACATTTTCATGCATATAAAAACAAGATTTTACCTTCACAAGGAAATGAGATGTTTGTCAATATCACTTCAGGAGGAGCTCTGTATCCAGAGTCACAGGTGCAATTGTAACTCCCAGCAGTGTTGTTACACTGTGCGTTTGGACCGCAGATTTGAAGGTGCTGTGAGCACTCATCGATATCTGTAATGAATTAAATTCTTTGACAGTCAAGACTGTATTAAACCAAAATTTCAGAGTGAGGGAGCATGATTAATGCTTATCTAAGAAAGAGAAAACAGTCAGGATTTTAGATTTTTATCTTTTTTCAAGACTTTTGCTTTATTCATGTCCATTATAAAGCTTAAATTTATATCAGGTATGCTTTAATTTGTAATAAGACAGAATACAATTCTACTGTGAATTCTTTCCTGAAGCTGACCATTGCCTGAGTTGCTAAATTGTTTTTAGATGTTACTTCATTACTCCATCCAAAATTACAAGTAGAGATCAGGAATAATCTTTTTTAGAACACTGAATTGGTTCATGGATATCTTTCTAGTACAAAATGCCTGTCACGCCTGACATCCCTCCCCTGCTAATCTGTCAATTACCTGTATTAAATTGATCTAGTCTTGAATTCTGCATTTCTTTAATTTGATTTGCTGCTATTTTGCATATTACTCAAATTTGGGTATCAAAGTTAACCACATCATCATCTCCCTGGACCCCAGATCATGAATAATATTGCATTGGAAATGAAAGGCGAAATATAAAAAAACATGTTCCGTCCTGTACTGGCTCTGGTTACTGTGACGGCCTCTTAGGATTCCCGCAAGCTCTGTACTCAGTGGCAGAAAAGGTAGATAAAAATGGATTACCTGGAATATTTCAACAGCTGTTTTCACAGATCAAGGCTGAATAAGACCTGTAATCATGCTGGTATCCCTCCCATTTCTCAATAAAATCTCTTTAAATCTATGTCTATTAATCTAACTCCTATACCTCGCCTGCAGAAGAAGCAATGTAATGTTTGTAAATGAACATTGAGGCACTGAAAACTTAAACTAAAAGAGATCATTTTCAACAATGTATTTATGGAAAAGCTATCAAATCTCAAACAAATACAAAAGTAAATTGTTTATCTTCTTCTTCTTCGCATTTTCCCACTTATGTGGGGTCTGCTTGTTTGCACCGATTTTTCCACTTCGTACAGTCTGCGGCATCTCGGCAGGTGACTTTTGCGAGGCGCATGTCGTCTTTCAGCTGATCCAGCCAGCGCATAAATGGTCGTCCACGGGGCCGGCGGCCTTCCACATTCAATTTGAGGGCGGTCTTTGCCGTTGATGTGTCATTGCTGCGGAGCACGTGTCCATACCATCGCAGGCGCGATTCCCTCATTTTCTCAGTGATTGGGGCGACTCTGAGTGTTTTTCGCACCCCTTCATTCATGACGTGGTCTAGTCTTGTCAAGCTGAGGGTCCATCGCAGCATCTTCGTTTCCATCGTATGGAGTGCCTGTTCATGTTTCTTTGTTGTTGGCCAGCATTCAGTTTCGTATAGGGCCACTGGTCTGACCACTGAGCGGTAGACTTTGGATTTTAGGCGTAAAGGGATCTTCTTGTCGCACAGTACTCCAGTGACCTGCCGCCATTTCATCCAAGCGGCGCTGACTCGCGTCTTGGCATCTTGGAGGGTAGTGCAGTCGGAGTTGACACGAGCCTAGGTACTTGAACTGTGTCACTTTGTTCAGTTGGACCCCACCAGCTGCAATTGTGCCATCGGTTTGATCACCGCATTCCAGGTACTCCATCTTCTTGATGTTCAATTTCATCCCGAATCGTTTAAGGCGCGTCTTCCACTCCTGTACTTGTTGTTCGAGGCCGTGTCGCGTTTCACTTGCTAGCATAACATTGTCAGCATACAATATCGTCCATGGATGCCTCGTTTGGATATCTTTGGTCACTGTATCCATGCAAAGTATGAATAGCAGAGGAGACAAGGCTGAGCCTTGGTGAACGCCAACATTGATCAGGAAGGTGTCTGAGGTTCCAGCTGCGCAACGTACTGAGCTAGTGGTCTTTTGGTACAGGAGCTTTGTCCAGCTGACATAGGCTTCGGGGACGTGGTGCTGTCGCAGTGCCAGCCAGATGAGATCGTGTGGTGCCCTGTCGAATGCCTTTTCCAGGTCGAGAAATGCCATGTGGATCGTTTTCCTCTTCTCGTGGTGCCTTTCCATCAGTAGGCGGGCTGCGTGTATGGCGTCTGTTGTTCCGCAGTTTTTCACAAAGCCGCATTGGTTTGGCGAGATATCGACGATGGTTCTTAGTCGTGCGTCAAGCACACACTCGAAAATGCACAGCAGCCGGATCGGCCTGTAATTGGAGCAGTCATTAACATTGCCTTTGCCTTTGCAAATTGGCACTGTGATGCTGGTTTGCCACGTTTCCGGAGGTGCCTTTTCCTCAGTGATCTTATTGAAGAGGTCCGCGAGCCATGCTGCTCCATAGTTCCAAGGAGCTTCCATACTTCGGCTGGGATGTCGTCTGGGCCAGTTGCTTTGCCACTTTTCATCTTGTTGATGGCGGTGGTTACTTCTGCGATTGTGATGGTGGGTACTGGGCCGGAGATGGTATCAGCTGCTGGTAGTGGAGGATGCGGAAATTCCTCGTTGCATATTTTCTCTAAGTAGTCCTTCCAGCGCCGGAGGATGTCTTTTGGCTTCTGCAGCATCTGTCCATTTTCATCTTTGATGTTGATAACGTGTCCTAGGTCTTGTGTGGCACGGTCACGTACGCGGGCGAGTTGGTAGATCTTGTTTGCCCCACCAGGCGTGTCCAGTTGATCATAAAGGTCCTGGTAGTGCGCCGCCTTTGCAGTCGCCATGGTTCGCTTTGCGGTGGATTTCAGTGCGCGGTATCGTACAAGATCTTCTGGGCATTTTGTCTGCTGCCAGGTCTTGTAGGCGTCCTTTTTTGCCTTGGTTGCCTGCTGCACATCGTCGTTCCACCACAAGGTCTGTTTGTCGATAAAGTGCCGGTTTGGTTTTGTGGTTCCCAGGGTGGTTGCGGCGCATGTCTTGATGCGTTCAGCCAGGTCGTTCCAATCTTCGCCGACTGTTGATCTTGGATTGGGCACCAATGGTCCTAGTGTCGCCTTCACGACAGCTCGATGTTCTGGTAATTTCCACCATTTGATGCGTTCAATCTTGGTGGTTGGTCGCGCCGGGGTTTGGACTAGGCGGACTTTGGCATCCAACACCAATAGCCGATGTTGTGGGGCGATGCTGTTGTATGGGATTACTTTGGTGTCAGTGACCATTTTGAAGTCTCGTAGTCTCACCATCCAGTAGTCAATCTGAGATGTTCGACCGCCGCTGTAGTAGGTGATGAGGTGTGATTCCCGCTTTTTGAAGAAGGTGTTGGTGATGGCCAGATCCCAGGCTTCCACGTGCTCTAGGATCCGGATGCCGCCTTCTTTACGGTTGCCGTGTCCTTGTCCGCCATGGTTACGATCGAAATTATCCTTTGCTCGGCCAACATGCCAATTGAGGTCTCCGCCAATGAAAAGAATTTCACTGTCATCGATGGCTTGGACGTGCGTTTCGAGGTCATGCCAAAATTTCTCTTTCTCCTTGTCTGGGCAGCCAGCCTGCGGTGCATAGCATGACACAACACGCAGTGTGCTGGTTCCCATGCTAATTTTGGTGGACATGAGGCGGTCGGTGATTCGGGCTACTTATGTGACGCTGTCGACCACACCGACAGAAGTAAAGTGTTTATACTACTTGTAATTACATTAAGACAAATCAGAGTGGCAAAGAGATGTTTGGATTTATACTAGTGTAGTATCCTCTCACGGGGCACCGGTAATGTAGGGGTTGTGCATTTACTGGGACAATTCTTAATTGTAGCAGTAAGTCACAAAATGATTATTTTCATGGTATTAGAATCTAACTTTGCGGGATAACTCAAACAACGCACACACACGGGTACTAATCCACTAAAATACATTTATTAATACATAACAGATCTTATCGAGAGGGTTAGCAGAATACATAAGGTATATATTCAATCATGAAGAGTTACACATACCAAGAGGACATACATTCAGTATATCATTCATTTAGACCGTTTCTTAAATGAACTTGGTTACAACTAGATACTCAAAACAAGTACATAACTCTTAGCAATTACACTGATATCAACTCAGGTTGAGGTAACAATTGAATTCTCGAGCGGCAATGCAGAAAGTTGAATACTCATCCAATTTCTGGGGATTCAGATCTCCTGCAGACACAAAGAAGCTGTCCAAGCTGCGCTCTCTGGCTCGGTGCCAAGCAGTGGTGCTGCTTGCGACATGGTGAGAGAGATTCCTGCAATGCGGTGCTGATGCTCTCTGAAAACCAGCTAGTTAGTGTTGGCTGAAACTAGCAGAGTTTGTGCACAGGAGAAAAATGACTGCGGGTCCCAGCAGGTCAGGAAGAAGAACGGTTCGTTCCTGATGAAGCGCTAGTTCTGAATAGTGATTCAGCTGTCCACAGTTCTGACCTGTTCACGAGGCTTGCTGCTGATGCTAACCTCGGGTGGATTCTTTGGTTACGCGCTGGCAACCTCCGTCCTCGACTCTTAGAACAAAGGAAAGTCCTGCACTCGGACACACTGGCCGTTACGTGGTGTTCCGGGCTGAGTCTGAGGATGCTCAGGTGGAGCCCTGAGGCTGAATGTCCAGGAGGCGTGCTGCGAGAATGTCCTACGCTTGGGAACTGTGTTCCCTTGGGAACTGTTCTGCACTTCCCAACTGTTCTGCCCTGCGAACCATTCCTCAGGCTCTTTGTGTTGCCTGTTTTTACCTGGAGGAACTGCAGGTTGTTCATTGGTTGAAAGTTTCATGGGCATCAGAGACCCACGTGGGGTTAACCTGCCCTACCAGTTCCTGATTGGCTGATGATGTGTAACCATGCCCTCTGACCTTAGGGTCGTAAACCAACTTTGAATCAGACTCTCCCTTGGAATCTCAGACTTTAAGGCGCCAGAGATTAACATTTATTAAGGTCGCTGGAGAATCAGGAATTGGGAGTTACTCCTTATCAGGACACTCTATCGGCTAGAAAAACCTTAATTGTTAACCAAATGGAATGGCCTCTCTGCATCAAGCACCACTGAGATGAAAGAGAGAGGGACTGGCAAAGGAGCAGAAAACTTAATTCCTGTATTTTAATAAGTCTCGTTGCTACACCAGTGAATGCATGGATTAGTTCAATAAAAGCATTACATATTTCTGTTTAAGGATTATTCAGGCACAACAAACTGAGTGATCACCTCCTCATTAGCACTTAGATGTACAGTATTTAGGATAGAGTATATACTGTTTAAGAAAAATAATAAAAACTAAATATTGCATTTAATTAGAAAAATTTCAATACTATTCATTTATTCTCTCATTATATTTTATTACACTATTCTTTTAATGTTTTAATTTAAGAGTAAATTATTTTTGTCAACATATTATTATGTACATAATATTTTTTTTCCTTAACATGGATATGAAGTGTTTGTCAGTGCCACCCTAAGAGGAGATCTGTATCCTGGATTACAGGTGCAATGGTAACTCCCAGCAGCGTAGTGACACTGTGCACTTAGACCACAGATCTGGGGGGGGTTCTGTGACCACTCATCAATATCTGTGGAGAATCAAATTTTTCGATAGTGAAAACATCTCTTCATGTGGACTAATCGTACCTCATTGAAAGAGCTATCAAAACAAAGACAAAGGTAACAATTGCATTTTATTGCAATTCCATATGATGTTAGAATAGGTTCCGTTTAATCGGCTCATTAACACAGGAAAATTTACCTCATTAGAAATGTCAAAGGAATCGTGAAGACTATAAATCCAACCAGACCTTTTCAGATCTTATCAAGACATTCAATAAGCTATTAATTAATCTTACAAATATGGAACCATATGACATATGGTTTGTATGTTTGTATGTTCTCCCTGTGTTAGCACAGTCCAAAGATATTCCCAGAAAGTTAATTTGCTCATGTGTGAGTGTTTTTATTTTGTGTGTCCACTGACCCCTGTTTCTGTGTGACTTGTGTCCTGTCCAAGGTGTTCCCTGCCTTGTGCCCACTGCTTGCTTGGATAGGGTCTTGCTCCCCTCTGATCTTTTCTTGGATAAAGCAATAAGAAAGCGGATGGAAGCAATTTACTATTTGTTAATTACAATATGAGTTCTGAAAAAAAATGTAAGGATTGACATTTTACAAGTTTTCATAATGTTCCAATATGTTTTATTTCTGTGATTTAATATCTGATTCATTTCCAGATGTACTGTATAAAGGGGTGAATATTTGAGCGTTTGATCCACCAGAAGTCCTGTCACAAATGTACACACTGTGATTTATGCACATGCTATTACTTATCATCCTTTAACAAAATTTAAATTAAATTTGTTACTTTAATATTATACTGTGTAAGCAAGATATTAGAATTAGAAAGTAGAGATTGTATTTACATCTATTAATAAGCAGCAAAATATTTTAGGTCAATGTAATGACTTTTATCAAAATACCTTGGGATACATAAGAACATTTTATAGCTTCACATGGATATAAACTATTTATCAGTGTTACTCCAAGAGGTGATCTGTATCCAGGTACAATTGTAGCCCCCAGATGTGTTATCACAATATGCATTTGGACCAAAGATTAGAGGGGTCTGTGAACACTCATCAATATCTGTGGAGAATGAATTTCTTTGATGATAAAGTATTTATCTCAGCCTAAATAATTGAAAGAATATTTATATAGCTTATCTTAAAGAAAGAAAAAAACAATATATTAGATTTTCATAACAAACTAAATACTCTTCAGAAGATTGCTGATGTTGTTCAGTTCTTCATGTAAAATATATTGTTAAAGCTTTAGGTGACCGAGAAGTGTCTCTTGGATTTTAGATAAAGTTTGTGACACTTGGCAGAGTAAACACTTTTAGCTTCAAAGTCAAAAGGATGTTTGCTGAGGTCTGGGGGGTCCCTGAGTAGAAACAATTGTAAAGTTTACCTACTGTAAGTATACCTAAGTAAGTTGTGGATAAATGATTGTCAAGGAGCAATACAGAAATACACAATAAGATCACATTAGGTTCACAAAGAAAAAGAGAGAAGAAGCAGGGAACACAGAGAAGATAGGAGTCCAGAGGAGCCCCTACTTCATGATCATCCAAACTAAATCTGACTGGAACTACTGTAAGTATTTGAACCTATCTAGAGAAAGTGTGCAATTCTGTGTTTTAAGGAAACTTGGGTTTCCTGGGTAAAAGATACCTCAGTTAGAATCGTCTGTCCTGCTTAGGGTGCATGGCTAGAGATATAGGCTCCCATTTTTTTTTTGTAGCATCCAGAGTCCAGAGAGATTTAACTGAAGGTTGTATTGTATTTAGTTTGAAAGTATGCTTAGTAGCAGTTTGAGGTTTTCTGGTTGAACAGCATATAAGGCCTCTGAAACACCTTGTTTGTAAATTCTGCACATAGTGTTGTATGTTTTGTTGTGTGTAGTGTAGTTTGTGTCTTGTCATTGTAATAAATAACCGTTTAACCACCTGTGCCTGGATTATTACTTCTCTCAAGTGCCAGAGAACAAAAAATTAACGTGCCTCTAATTATACTAATTGTTTGGGTATATTGCTAGAAGTTGGGGGTTATGAAAAAATTATTTCACTTATTGACTTAACCCTTTGGTCAATCTCTGATTTTCATCAATTTCGTAATCCCCCATTTGTAAAAAATATTATTATAAGCCTAAAATTTATAAGAATACAAGAAATACTAATTAGCTGGCTTCTAAAATGTGTCATCTTTTTATAAATGGCAAAGCCATTGTACCATGAAAATAAATAAAAAAAAACATTTAAAAGATTTATAGCTAGTTTCAAAATCTCAGAATGTCTCGATAACTCACATGAATTATTTAACGTAGCAGAAGATATTCAAACTAAAGTCTGAAAGTATTAAATAGTTGTAATAGATGTACAACTATTACTTAAATATTCAAACCCTTTGTTGTGGCAAACCTAAATTAATTTAAGCATACAAACAAATTTATGGGCCAAGCTATCAGTTAAATGCTGTCATTCTTTAAGTTTCTTTGTTGTCATTCTTTGAGCATTAATAATAGTTCAGAGTGTAGAGTTGGTCATAATGTCTAGCTAGATCACAATGTCAATCAAAACTGAGCACTCAGGCAAGGAAAATGTTTACAAATGTCACCATCAGGCTAACGTCAGCTTTGAAACTGTTACAGAGTTCAGTGACTGAGACAGTATAAAATATAAATGAATCAATAACATCCCAGTTACTCCACACAGGGGGTTTGTATGAATCTGGAAACCACCCACATGGGTTTGGAACTAAGCTACCAAGTGATACTGTAAACATGTGGCATAAGGTATTGGGTTAAGACAAGTCAAAATTGAAACCTTTTGGTCTAAATGCATAGTGTTACATCTGATGCAAACCCACACAGTCAACACCAACACCATCCCCACTGTAAACCGTGGTAGTGGCAGCTTTATGTTACAGTTCAGCTTTTCATCAACGGGGACTGGGAAGCTTGTCAAGATGAGATCATAGACAAAGCAAAATACTAAGGAAACAGAGGAAAACTTGCTTCAGGTTTTGAAATAGGACAAAATTTAATCTTTTTGCAGGACAATGATTGAAATTACAAGATTAAAGTTATACTAGAATGGCATAAGAACATCCTAGTGCAGCGAAGTTAAAGTTCTAACTTTAATCCTATTAAAAAAACAATGACTTGAAAACTCATAAGCAATCCCCAAGCAACTAGAGAAAGCTTGAGAAAATCCTCAAATAATATGCCAAATAGAACAAACAAAAATTATACCAAACCAACTTGCAGTGTGAAGTGGAAGAGATTTAAAAGAGATTTAAAAACATTTCCAGTTCTCAAAGGTGTTCTTCAAAGTAAGGAGTTGTTTGCTGAGATTTAGGGGTCTTGAGATTCACTGATCACAGTGATCATAAGGTTTATCTTTGTTAGTTAGGTTCTTGGTAAATCATTAAAGATTTACTAGATAACTTTTGTAAACATGTTGACAAAGTCAGGATTGTTGTTTGAATGAAGCTTTGAGTGAAGTTTCCAGAAAAAATGTAAGGAACTATTATTATTAAAACAGTTTCCGGGAGAGTTTATAATATTTCCCAGCCATACATTTGTGAATAATATCAAAGAGGGGCTTCATAAAATAGTTGGTAATATTCTCATATATAAGTCTATCTGCTATAAATGTAGCTTCTGTTCCCTGTAGCTTGCACCACAATCTGAACACTTCTTGCAGCATTTCCTAATATAAGTGATGCTCTGGACTGCACAGAAATCTTCATTAAATACCTCATAGGGCCAAATGAGGCTGATGAGCAGGTAAAACCTTTAAATGTGTTTTAATTTAATTAATTGATGTACAAGTGCTCATGACCCTTTTAGTCATATTTTAATTAACTTGAAAATGCATATTAAATAATACAAAGAATATACATATTTTTTCTTTCTTTACCTTGGCACGGGTGTGAACTGTTTGTGAATATGATTCCAGGAGGTGGGGTGTATCCAATATTACAGCTGCAGTTGTAACTTCCGGCAGTGTTGTTACATTTTGCATTTTGCCCGCATATTGAAGGAGTAGTGTCACACTCGTTAATATCTAAAAAGAATCAAAGTAATTATTAGAACTTTATTTATACATGTAGTTTTATCGTACCTGAAATGGTAAATTGTATTTAATCTATTATATCAATTAAGAACACATCCACACTTGATGACCTGGAGAACAACCACTTATGCAGCAGGGAATCTACAGCAATAATTATAATGACATTAAAATCTGATTTTAACTTCCAGGAAAATTGTGTTACACCTTTAGGTGACTGGAAAGTGTCTTTTAGAGTTTAGATAAAGTTTGTGGCACCAGGCAGAGTAAACACTTCCAGTTTCAAAGCAGGGGAAATGTTTGCCGAGATGTGGAGGTCCCTTGGTCAAAAACCATTGTAAAGTTTACCCTGGTATACCTACTGTAGGTAAGTTGTGGGTTAATGATTGTCAACGAACAATACAGAAACAATAAAAAAACCATACAGGATCACATCAAGAGCACAGAGGAAACATCAAGAAAAGGAAGAAAGAAAGAGAAGAAAAGGACAAGAATAGAGAGAAAAGAGGAATTGGAACTTGAAGCCTAAGCCAGGCGAGAGCCCCTACATCATGATCATCCAAACCAAACTTGACTGGAGCTACGTATTTGAACCCTGTTAGAGAGAACATGTTATTCTGTGTTTTTAGGGAATTTGGGTTTCCTGGGTAAAACACACCTCAGTTAGAAATATCTTTCCTGCTAAGGGTGCATTTTTAGAACAGGGAAATAGGCTCTCATTTATTTTGTGGCATTCGAGATGCAGAGAGAGATTTAACTGCAGGTTGTATCACATTTATATAGAAGGTAGCTTATCTCTTACTAGGCCTCTGTAGGCATTAATTAAGAATTTCATTAGAGGTCTGAGGGTTTTTCTGGGTGATTAGAACATTAGGCCTCTGAAACACGTTGTCTGTAAATACTGTAGATACAGATATAGCCATTCAAAATGTGCGGTAAAACCCCATAACACAAGAGTGGGGCTGCAGGCTGCTGCAGCACATGATTCGCTGGCCAACGATGATCGACAGGTGGCACTCGTGGTGCATTAGTTGTTAGTGAAACGATTGCTTCATCTAACCTCTCTACTGTGCGTGTTTAAATCAGCTTAATATGGAATATTAATATGGAAGTTCACAACTAAAGGGAAATTTTGGTAGCTGAGCATAAAAATGATAGGAGCATAGGAGCAAAATAACATGAATGAATGAACCTCTAGACCATCTCCAGGATACTCAGAAACAGCACAGGATGGATTGTTTTGTGCCAGCCAGTGCATTATCACCTTGCAATAGGGGGGAGTGGTCTTTAATTTCACTTTCCATCAAGAGAAATATGTAATTTTTTGTGTATATGTTTCATTTTGCGTTGGCAAAATTATTTTAACTTACAGTGGTCACAAGTATTCTAAGCTGATCATGAGGAAGAAATATCACCCGCTTCTTGTGCATAATAAGTGGTGTTTAACTATCTCCACAGCTGAAATGTTGTGTTTCCTTTCTTTTCTTTTCAGTATGGAATAAACCCGTTACCTGTTCCTTTGCAGCCAATGCATGCTGACACAGCTACTGTACCTACTTGAACTACTAAAAACATTTTTATATCTTTTAATGCCATGCAATTTCTGAGGTAGGCAGGGACATGTCATTGTTTCTCATTTTTGATTTTCTTTAAAAAATGTTTTAAAAAATCAGCTTCCCACCTTGCTATAGCTATAGTGGGGAAGTAGCATATTTGGGGGCTTGTTCAAGATCTTTGATCTGTTTTGTGGAGCCGATATTTGTTCCTACAGATGCAGCCATTCAAAGTGCGCGTTACAGACACCGCAGGTGGCGTCGCGCATTGTGACGCAAGATGACGCTCGGAACCGCGTTTTGAGTATTGTTTTGAGATGCCACTTTTAAAGGTGATATGTAAAATAAAGTTTTTTATTATTGTTATAGAAAAACATGATCAGATTTTCCCTGGTTCAGAAAAAAGACGATTAAAATCTGTAATCTTTCCACTTGTATGTCATCGGACATTAACAAGTACAACCCCCTCTCTGCCGGAGTGCTGGCTGTGACGAATTAAACTGGTTTCACAGGTATTTTCAAAGTAGGAAGTACAGTGTTAACTGGTTGCTAGGCTCCTCAATGAAATCGCTTTAACATGCTAATGCATTGGTGTAACAGTCCGGGCGTGGCAAGCTTCCAATGTCAACTCGACTCGATTGGAAGACAATGAACGTATTTTAGCCCTAAATGAATTAATAGCAAACATGGTTTACATAAAAGACATTTTTCCAAGAAAGTTTATAATAATACGATCTATAGTTGAAATCTGAGCCTAAATATAAAGGAAAAGCATTTTCAGAGAGCAATCACGCTGTGTTTATGTAGAAAAAGCGATAAGGTTTATGAGCAATCTAATTACCTATTCGCTTAAAACGCTATATAAAATAAAGTTTATTTAAAGATGAATGATAAGTGTCGCAGTGTAAATAATTTTCGTAGTAGGGCTTGGACAGATTCCAAGTGCATTTTTGCAATTTACGTTGCATTGTCCAATGTGCTGCTGTAATACAGTTTAGAATACAGTAAGTCTAAACAGCTTTATTTATGGGTTGCAATTTAGAAAAAGACAAAAACCGCACTCAAAATGCAATTTAGAGCTTTCTGGCAAGAGGAGACACCCAAATTATAATGTAACATGCCACTGTTTGTGCATGAACAAAGTTATACTGCAATTTTCCTTAGATACGCGATTAAAAAAAATAATTTTTTTGAATCCCCGGCGGTACACATTCCATAAGAATCAGCGCTTTTATACAGTATATCGCCTTTAAACACATATATTTAAACACGCGTTTACGATTTAAATCAAAACGCGATTCAAATCAATATAAATGTTTATTTTGTAACGCATAGGTGACTATTCATTGTTATTAAAAAGACTTAAATTCGATCATGTTGTGATATTTAGAAATATAAATTTGTTTGGTGCGAGTGAGGTTTTATTTAATCTCTGACCAAGGGAAACGTTTCATTTTTTCAAAGAAATGTTTGTTAAAAAATAGTCATTTAGCTGTCTTTAGCCCTCTAAGCTGGTTCATACAGAAATGTAGAGAACCAGGCCCAGAACACACAGCTTCATTAGAGAATACATATGCAGGACAACTAGAGAAGACGTTTTACAGAGGATGGATTTTTAGAAACATCCCATCAGTGACATCACTGAAGTCAACTCCTACTGTAGGTAACTGTCGTGTGGATAGTTTCACAAGAATCAGACAAAGGTTTAAGCATCGCTTGTTCTAGATAAAACTGCAAAAAAAAACAACAACCCATAATGTACTTCTTTGCGGCTCTGTTTGCCCAAATCATATATTCACAACGTGAAATTAGAAAATAATATTACGTAACCAAAATCCGCAATATGGAAACAGAACCTGTGTAATTGTTGACAGATGATGTTCTCGTAACATTTTTACAAGGTCAGCCATATACTGTATGTTTATGTTCCAAAATTAATATTGTTTATGGCCTTCACACGCGTTGCAGTATGCTCCTATTCTTTTTATGCTCAGGCACTAAGATTTCCCTTCAGTGGTAAAATTCCATATAAATATTCAATACTTAAACGGGCACAGTTAAGACATTAAATATACATATACATACTGTATACAGTACAGTTTGCATACGGTAATATGTTTATGTACCTAAATCAATCTCTTTTATGAGCATGTGAAAGGCATGGTGAATCGATTCTCAAAAATTACTGTACTTTGCATGATTGGAAAAAAATGCGTGATTGCGAAATGCTATGGTGTTACTTTTACAAAGACGGTCAATGAAAAAAATAATGTGGACCAGGGCAATACTTTGAGTTTACAGCTTGTCCAAGGTCATTCATTATTAATACTATTAGTAATATCTTCGTTAAAGACTTTGATGGCTACAGCTCAAACATGAGAGGTTCAGCTTTATTAGCTCCACCTTGCGGAAATTCCGGATACTATTATTTTGCTAGCGGTATTTACCGGTAACTTGCGGTATTTACCGGTAACTCGCGGTAGACTGCATACAGCGTACCGGAAAATAATGCGGTATCGCCCGCGCATTTTGAATGGCTGCATCTGTATGTTCACACATGCTGAATTTGGGGTTGTTTTAGTTTGTAGTGGTCCCTTGTATTACAGATATTATGGTACCACAGTTTGTATGACGGGTAACTGTGGTGTCCATCGTAGCTTTAAGTTTAGAGGATTTTACGCTGCACCCGACTTTGGAGCAGTTTGAGAAATGTCTTAAGGCAGATGTCTTATCAATAGTGGGTTTTAGTCTCTCAGTTTACTGATCAGATGTTAAATTGAGGAAGTTTGACAATCTCCACTCCCCAGAAAGACAAAGATGATAAAAATCAATTCAAAGGGGTGCAGTGTGGTAACACAAACTCTGCTAACAGAGCTGCTTGTAAGAGCATGGTGACTTTCTGCTCAATTAAACAAGAGCTACAGTACAGTCAGATAGATTTTTAATTCTTTAAGCAACATTTGTTATTTGTCAAATTCACCTAGTTTGTGCAGCATATGACTTCTGAAAAGGTACCTTTTTTCTCTCGTGCAAACTCATCAAAGGTTTATTTTTTTATAAATTCAAAACCTTGGATCTCATTCATAGTATAATCGAAACAATCCTTGTTGCCGGGTCTTGCCTCCTGCCGTTCCACACACATGAATCCATGAAGTCAGATCCACAGATATACCAACTGTAGCGTACATGGCAATGAATGGCTGTGTTTGTATACTGTATAAATATACTGTATAAACAGTATGATACCATATGGTTTCAAAGCCACTATAGTACAGTATGTGTGAAATATTTTTCTTAATCAAAATTTAGTTATATTTCTTATTGCTGAAATTTGTATTAAAACAAAAAATAGATTTTCTTAATGCTGATGTAAACCTGAAAGAGGCACATCGCATTCACAACAAACTATAATAATAAACTATTTTTATACACCCGGGCTATTTCAAAATATAGGCAAAAAGATCAATCTAAAGATTAATTCCAAGCTGAAAAGACGAGACTCAATGTATCTTCTCTTCAGCTTACAGCTCGTCCATGGCCACTCAATATTGATAATATATTCTGTATTGCATTTAAATTGGAAAGTGTATACAAATATAAAAAGAGGCAATACACAATGCGTCTCCTCTATAGCTCTTCAGTTTACAGAAAAATCTCCTCAGAGCCATCCAACATTGTACAGGCCCTTCTTGTTCTAATTTCCAGGGAGTAACCTTATTACAAAAGGGAACAGCACATTGGTCCTTGATTATGGTTAAAAAGTATATACGATGTCAGGTGGAGTTTCAGAATTTACTTTGCTGTAATCTGTACAGAACCATAACATCCCATCAAGGTTTAGTACCAATAAACAGGGGGAACTCCACGGACTTCTTGCAATCATGCTATTATAAAATAACTACTTTTTAATTAGTTTAATATTTAACATGCTGTAATACACAGTTTAAAATTAATAAAAGTCTAAACAGTATCCAACTTAAATTGTATGATTTTGAAAAATATTATCCCTCAGTATTGACCAAGATTTGAAACCAGGCAAAAATCCTCTTTACCATTAATTCTCAAACTTATTGGAACCACCCCTGATCAAACCAAAGCATCAAAGTACCACCTACAAGTCACCTTCTCATAGGAACCCCAGAAAAACATGAGCGCGCGCTTGTGCACACACACACATACACGTATAATAAATATTATAATAATAAACTTCATTTGATATAGCACCTTTAAAGGTGGCTTCTCAAAGGGCTTTACAGAATGACAAAAGGAACAACAACAATAAACAATGAAAAAGCACCATTCCAGTGAGAGGGGTGAGCCTGTTCAGTCGAACAAACCAGATGTGAATTCATTGGTCGAACCTTGATACTTAATTCACAACAGAGTCTAACAGATTTTAAATTGTCGGGCATTTTCTTGATGGCCAAGGCCTCGCAGTTGATGCTGCAGTTCATATCTGGAGCAACCTCTCTAATTCGTGCAACTACACCGCTGTATTGGTTTGTCATCGCCCTAGCACCATCTGTACAAACTCCGACGCATTTTATCCAGTAGATGCCACTTTCTTCGATAAATTCATTCAAAAGCTGAAATATGTGCTCTCCTGTAGTTCCTGTTGGTAGCGGCTTACAGAACAGAAAGTCTGCATGGGACATGCCCTGAAACTCGTATTGAACGTAAACGTGCAAATTGGCCAAATCAACATTTATAGACTCATAAATGAGTCTATAATTGCAGTGAAAAGCATCTGCTCATCTTAACGCACTCTATCAGCGTACTTTTTACATCATCCACCATATCAATAATTCTATGACTGACTATGTCTTTCAAAGGGGGCAGCAGGTCAAGCTGTTTAGCAGCTTTTTCTCCACACATAATACGTGTCAGCTCTTTTCCCTACGGTAAACAAAGTTCTTCACAAGTGGTGTGGCGCTTACCTGCTTTAACAAACTGCAAGCTTGCATTTTCCTCTGTTTCCATTTCAGGAGTTTGTCTCAGAAGTTAAAAGAAGTTTTTTTTTGCGCATGCGAGCGAAACACAGAGACGCTCTGTGTATTTTTCCCAAATTAACCTAGAACAGTTCTTAAATATTTTTCTGTTATCTATCACGTTTTCCTGTGCTCACAAGATTGCCAGTGTTCATAGTACGCATTTCTATGCTTTCTTGGGCTCACAACATTGGCATTGTTCCAAAATTGGCATTCAAAATTCAAAATTAGTTTCAAATCTTGGCTTTGTTCTCCTACCTCCCTATTTGCTGGAGATAACTTTTTTTAAATACAATTGGTCACTTTCGTTTGTAGCACGAATTCTTATAGAATAGTATAGAATTACATTGTAGCTCTTGTGTCCACTCAAGTATTAGCACACGCTGTATCGGAGTACGTAGGCTGCGTATTCGACACAAACTAATTTTATTAAAATAGAAAATATGAAAACCCGTCCCCATTTTTCAGTGCACACAACAAAGTTTCAGGGTCATATGGCGTACCGCCTGGCGGCACTCCGTGTACCAATGTACCACAGTTTGAGAACCATTGCTCTACACGCCACTTTAAGATTTCACTGCTCCACCAGGTGGTTTTAAAAAGTATTGCAGTCCCACAATTGAGTATATTTAAAAGGTGTGTAAACCACAGCGCCTGAACCACACAGTACTGCATTATCCCCCATGTATTGTATGTTTTGTTGTGTGTAGTGTAGTTTGTGTATTGTCATTGTAATAAATATTTGTTTAAACAAGTGTGTGTGTGTATGTGGGTTATTACTCTTTTCACCAAAGCTGTGGCAAAGAGCAAACAATTAAACAATCTAATTATACCACACTCTTGGGTATATTCTGGAGAATTTACTTACAAGTTGGGGGTTGATGAATAATTATTTTACTTATTAACTTAACCACTCCATCAATTCCTAATTATTCACCATTTTTGTAACCCCCCATTTGTAACAATAGCTTGTACATGGAACAGGACATTGCTCTCAGAGTTCTGGTTGCTCATTAGAAGTTAGTGAAAACATTAGCTTCATTGAATTGGGGTTGTTTGGTGGCTCTGTGGCTAAGGCTCTGTGCCTATGGCTGGAAGGTTGCTGGTTCATATCCCACAGCTGGCAGAAGAATCCTACTCTGTTGGGCCCCTGAGCAAGGCCCATAGCCCCAACTGCTTTAGGAGCCCCATATAAAGGGCTCTGACCACAAGCTTCTATCCCTCTCTGTGTGTCTCATGAAGTGCAGGTTGTTGTATGAGGAATTCCTAATACAAGAAATTGTATATGGCCAGTAAAGTGATCTTATCTGTTATTATACTCCTTTAAACTCACTTAATATGGAATATTAAAATGGCATCATGTAACTAAAATTAAATTTCGGTAGCTAAAAATTAAAATAAGCTTCTAAATATCATTAACCATATTAATTCATGAGTTTAAATATAATGTATTAACAATACTGTATATAGTTGGTAGTGGTAGCATATTCCACTTTCTTCATAAACATCTGCATCAAATTTTTTAACTCAGTTGGAGCCCTTTCTCTTTTCTTCCTAGGGGGCCAGGCATCCAGTTCTTTCTGATGCTTGGTGAGAAGAACTCTGTTAGCCTGAGCTCCCTGAGGATTCCTTGTTCCCAGGTTCTGATTTCCTACAACTGTGCTGAACTAGGGTTCCTGGTATTGTGAGGGGCCTAAGGACAGGGTTCCTTTTTCACCCATTCCTGGCAGAGGTCTCCCCTTGGTTCATCCAACAGTACCTGGATCTTGACTCCTTTCGCATGTGGGCACTTTTCTTTGGAGCGAGATTCCTGGGAGGTCGAGCTGACAGCTGAGACCCCCAAGTAAGTGTTGTGCCTTGTATCACCGGCCCCTGGGCACTCCGACTGGATCACCAGTTTCCTACCCCACACTTTTCTGTGAGACCTGTCCTCTTGGAGAATAGCACAGCTGTGGTCCCTTTGGCCTTTGTGCTTGCTGACCTGTACCCCTGGCTACTCCTGAGGACTGTCCTTCAACACTTCAAACTTCAGTTTCCTTTTCAGGAGTCTTTCCATTTGGTATCTCTCATTCTCAAGGCTCTTTTTTTCTGACTGATGGGCTGTGTTCAGCAGCCTCTTTTCACCAAAGATGCAGTTAGACGGCTTCTCCTTGTATTGACATGCATCCCCACTTCCTTTCTCTTTTCCATTACTGACTGGCCTGGGCTGATTAAGCTCCGCTAGCCAGTAATAAATTATTCCATTATCAGCTCCTTTCTCTTTTCACTGTCTTTCCATCCCAGAGTGCTCGGACCCCTATTAGTCTTATCTCTTCGGATGTTCCACCACTCCTTAGAATATGTCTTCAGCTTTAATAATTATTGACACAGCTGTGAAGTATTATAACATGCTAGCAAATTAGTTTTTAAGAAAATTTGTTTTTTTGCTAAAGTTCCTTTTCTTTTTAGTTATACTGACTAACCAAAGTGCGTTATTGATGATAAAGTGTCTGACATAATGGGATTGTTACACCTGGGCTGGGAGCAGAGCACCAGCCAGGCAACCAACATAACTTGGGTCACTCACTCAGGATGCATCTCTCCAAAGACATTCATTTTTTAGTCATGCAGACCCACCGAATCTCAATCAGACAAGTAAACAGACTATGTGAGGCTTTTACCTGCTTATACAGTGCTCTGACACTGATCTAAGTTCTCAGTGCCGACCTTTGCAATACTGAAATACTTTTTTGGGATCACAATTTTTCTACTCTTTTTCTTTTTCAAAGTCTCCTCCAAAGCTATGGCTCCCTAGCTTTCTCCACTGCCATTTCAAGACAGTCTTATTCCATCATTTCAGACAGCTTCATTCCAGCTAGCCTCTCCAATTTAGACAGCTGTTATTAATCTAATCTCTCCCTGGCTTAATTTTTTATTATTTTAACTACTGTATTCAAGACAGCCTCTCTGCTGCAATACGGCAGCCTATTTTCAGCTCGCATTATTCATACAGTTCTATTCTCCATCAGCCTGCATTATTACTTCATCATCTCTCAATATAGCCAAACCTCCCACCAAGCTTTTCCAAAGATTTCCAAGGCTCCTCTGTGAACCCGTGCTTGCAGCTCGACTTCCTTTGTAGGAAGTAGAAGGAAGAAAAATCACACATATTAAGGCATGAAGCTTTTTTGGGTTTAATCTTCAGTTTCACAATCCTGAAGAAGATTCCAAAATTGAAATGTTAGGAGTTCTTTTTTTCAACATAGAAATAACTTGAGTCTGAGAATTTTTATATGTCGCCTTCAGTAAATAAATATTAGTAGATTACTTTAGATTCTTTTAACATTTTTAGTTCAGAGTAAACATTTTTGGTAACTTTATTTCAATGTTGCTGCATAATGGCTTCAACCATTCCTAATAATGGTTATACAAAACATTATAATCACATGAATAATGCTTTACAGGGACACATGCCAATGACATAATGTATGTAAGTAGTATGTGGTAATAGTAGCATATTAAAAAAATTACATTAGTGAATGCCATTCCTACCTACACAGAAGATCCCATTGCTTCCTGGAGGGTATGTGCCAGGGCTTTTGAATCCATGGTCACAAATGCAGCTCCCAGTATCATCATCACACTGTGCATTTGGACCACAAACTGAAGGAGTACAAGTGTTGTGGCCTACAAAAAATCATGGGAATGTTTAATGAAAGTGCTTAAAAAAATGCTTAATAATTATACTAAAAATACAATTGTATGGAAGGTGGTACATACAATGTGTATCAAAGTAACAATAGAGCACTTGTTTCTAAAAAACACTTCATTCCGATTTCCAGAACCGATTTGCCAAGATAAAAATGTTCTCTCCTGGTTAGTGTGTGCAATTTTAAAATAGACAGACAGATTCCCAGTCACTTTGAAGCATCTAGATTTTAGGAAGAGAGATTTATTCTTGGTTATATTATGTTTTATTTAGGATAGATATTTATCTCTCTTATGGTCCTATTTAGGAATTATATACCTGTAGCATTTTTGAGTACTGGATTAGCAGTCAGGGTTTTTCTTGTTGGCCAGGACATAGATCTCTGAGATAACGTGATTATAAATATAGTAACTTGTATGTTGCACGTTGTGTCATTTAGTTTGTGTAATTCTTAATAAATATTTGATTAATACAGTTTGCCTCTGATTTATTATTCTTTCAGCAAAGCTGTGTCAGAGAACAAGTACCTTGTTTGGGTATATCTTTGGAGTTCAATTTGGGGTTCATGATTATTTATTTTAATGAATACTGTGCACTATATTTTTTATTATTTAAGCTCCAATATTTATAACAGTATTATAAATAATGGATTCATTTGTGGGTGAATTAATGGGCAGGGTGTATAAAAGGGTGTGTAATTGAATAGTTAGAAATTAGCATGTTTTTTGCTCCTTTTTGTTTTCAGAAAAGGAGTGCGAATACTGTAGTATTTAGTTATAGCACTACTACAACTAGGATTTCAAAACAGATTACTATAGGCCTCCAGAGGCAATTTCCACTAGAAATGATGTCCAATCAAACATGTTTTAATATCTCTGGAAGTATAGACTGTAGACAGCATCCCACAATGCCCATTATCTCATCAAAAAGGCACCTACTGTACTTGTGAAAAATCCCTTTGTGTATTAAATTGTTTTGCCTGTTAGAAAGCATTGGATTAATCTTAGAAAAGAGTATGGTGGAATTATTTTTCATACTGGAGACAATTTATACAATTGTCCTGGATTTCACATTTACTTTGGAAAGCTGCTATTACCTATATTTTCTAATAATGCTTGGAATCCGTGTTTTATAGTCATTGAACAATATTGCATTTGTTAAATACTTATGACATATGACCGACAAGAATTCGATATTTAATAGCAAATGAAACACATACTCACGGGTGCAGAAAGCGAAATGGAAAACAAAGGGGCTATGTAGCTGGTACAAGTAGTATCCACCTGGACATAAGGTTACATTCACTGAGCTCCTCTGATTGCAACATTTACCATCCCAGTGACCACACACTTCCACCTCTGTGATGCCATCACTTTCTTTTGGGTGAGTGCCATTCATCCATATGGGAACAGCAGCACCACAATGATATTCTGGAACACAATCTGTGGGCATGACATCACCTGCAGCTCCACTGAAACGGTACCATTTCCCATTCATGTAGTAGTCACACATAGAGATGCCACCCAAGTTTCTGTAGTCATACCCAGTGTTACGCCATGAATCATTCAGGAAGTTGTAGGATGTGCATGGGTACCTGGCTAAATGTACAGGTAATGGTCAAAATAAATTGGAAAATACAAAGAAAGTGCAGTATCATATTACCAAACAATGAAAACATCAGTTGTCCAAGGTGAGATATAACAATTTATTGATAAATTATGGAAGCTTCTTAATTTTTTAAAAGAATGTTTTAACCATTATTAATCTAAGTTTACTTCTGCATATAGCAACGTCTGCACATCTCCTCCTACCATAACATCTGATTCCCCAGCAGTGTGGAACTGATCTTATTTTTCTCAATTATTGGTTTTGTTGTATGTGAGCTTATACATTTGTGTTGTGCTTTTCTATTTATTAAAAAAAAATACTGACTGGAATACAACACCTTATTGTGCTTGAATTTATTTTAAATCCAAAGCAGTTTGGCACTATACATTTATCTAAACTGTGAAATTATGAGGTGACTAACACGTTCCTAATTTTATACATGTATGAATTATTTTACACATTATTTATGTGACAACAAAAATACTTTGTTCATTATTGCAGCTGCTTCTAGTTAAGATAATTCACGATAAATTCATTTTTAGCCAAGTAAATACTCTAAAATTACATAAACACCACTTAAACATTTACTTACCAATTACCAAAATACATCTTGAAAAGTAAAGCAGCAAACCTGCAGGGAGAGAACATTAGAAATCTAGTAGAAATCTTGGAAGTAAATTGTTACCTTAGTCCTCATGCCAACGGCATACTGTATCTACTTGAGCTAGTGTCTTTGTAGACCTAAGATTTTTCTTTCTGTATTATTATATAATATTATATTATTATGTGCACTGCTTAACTTCTTTGTTGACTAACAATTAATATAAGTCTGTCTATAACTTTTTATTGCTTCAACCACAAAGATAAAAATAATGTGTGAACATAAACATCTACATCTTTTCATTATTAGCCACTTCTGTCTGACTCTTTCCCATTTATACAGTAGTTTGTTTTTCCTACTTGTATACAAACTATTGCACTTTTTTATATCATCTGCCTGGTTTTTGCCCAGTCTTGGATTTTATCTGAAATGGTTTGAATTCAAATTGCAACTTCTACTTAGCTTCTAATTAGTATAAACTAATCTTCTCTTTTGCTTAAACCTGATTCGTTTACCAACTATACCAGAATATAGCCAAATGATATAAAGTACGAAGAGAATTGATTCCAGGTGTATGGTAGTCCAAAGAGACATCATCCAAAAACTAAAAGAATTAGTTAAAAATTGACATTGACAAATATAAGAAGAGAGCAAAAATATAGGATTTTTTTGTTGAAGGAAACAAAAAGAAAAAAAACAGATTTTAAATATTGTATTAATTTTGAATTAAAACAGTCATACTGTATACACCAAATGTGAGTGGCACAGAGGTGTAGTGGTTAGCATTGCTGTGTTACATCCCCAGGGCCCAGGGTTCAATTACTGGGGTGTTTGTATATTTTCCCTTTACACTTGTGGGTTTCTTCCACATGCACCAGTTCCTTCCAAAAGTCCAAAGAAATACTAATAGGTTAATTGACTTCTGGTAAAACTGGTCCTGGAGTGAATTTGTGCATGTTTGTCTGTGAGTTTGTCTGCGATGGACTGGAGGCCAATGTAGTGTCCTTCCATTTTTATTCCATTTTTATCCATTTTATTCATTATAGCCTCATGTTGTCTCAGACCCTGGGGCAATTTCTACCTGGAAGGATGTGTCCTAAATCATCATGAAGTATCTGGAGAAATGTAGATAGTAGTGGCCTAACCCCTTGAGCATTAAGTCTGAATCATTAGTTTTCTTATGTCTTACTGTGCACTCACTAGAAAGAAATATGCAGAAATAAAAACAACAAATACAGTACATTTCATTTTTCATTCTTAAAAAGCCAGTTCACGTTTTGGCACACTGAGAAAGCCTATAGGCCTTGTCCTATCTATCTATTACCTTGGATAAAAATCTGAGACAGGTTGAACAAATATCTAAAAAAATCCTCATATTTTGCTATGAAGACAGGACCTGAATGTGTTTTTATTTCCCAAGAATGAAAAAAAAAGAATAAAAAAATCAATTTTGAATTATTTTTATTATTATGAATTGCCTACAGATCCAGCCATTCAAAATGCGCGGAGTACGCTGCGTCAAAATGCGGTGGGCATGGCGCATCATACCGCATGCAAATTGAAATATGATAATAGTATCCGGAAGTACAGTACCTTGTAAAACTGCCAAGTGGAGCTAATAAAGCTTAACGTCTCATGTACAGCATTTGAGCTGTCACCAGAAAACACCCGGTTTCGAATCCCGGTCACTGCTGAGGGACAATCTTCTTACAATTAAGAATTTAGGTTGTATACTCTTCAGTTTTTTAATTATTTTAAACTGCGTATTACAGCATGTTAATCATTAAACATTAAAAAGTCAGTATATTTTCTAAAAGCAAGATTGCTCAGCTGGACAAAAGTACACAACCTTCCACCTTCATCATAATTATTTTAATTATGCATAAGTATTTTATGCATCAAAGTCTTTTAACTTGATAATTTACATGGGTTACAAGCATTTTAACGGGCTTGTTCTAACATTGTTCTAAGCTTGTATTGTGAACTTCATAAAAAGTTATAACGTTTTATCCTTTTCTAAGAATACATACTGTAGTAAGAATACCACTTGCTGTTAATACCACTTGATAGTAATATTAATATGGATATAACACACTTCCTATCCCCAGGACTATTAACCACAACTTTTCCATCCTACAGGATGATCCCTCCATTGGGGCCCTCTTTTCCGATCGCCCCATCATCTCATATCACCGACCACCTAATCTGCGTAACCTCCTTGTTCACAGCTCCCTTGACCACCCTCAACAACCATCCACACCAGGCACTTTCCCTTGCAACAGAGCTCGCTGCAAGTACACATCCAACACCACACTCATTCAAGGCCCCTCAGGACAATTCCGGATCACCCAGATGACATCTTGTACCTCCAGCAACCTTATTTACTGTATCTCTTGCAGTAAATGCCCAGCCATCTACATTGGAGAAACAGGAAGGAGACTCGGAGACCACTTCAAAGAACACGTCAGGGCTGTGAAGATTAAAGATCTCTCCAAACCCATTGCTTCTCATTTCACCTCTGATGGCCACGACCACTCTAATCTCACCATCTGTGTTCTCAAAGATGGTTTTCTGAACTCATACATCAGAAAGACTATCGAAACCAAAATTATTCTGCAGCTAGGATCACACATTCTCCCTTCTCTTAACGACAGACTACTGTTCTTTTAAATTTTCTCCATTCATTGGAAGTTTAATTTCACACCTCTCTACAACTATTCTGACTTCACACCTCTTGATTGGCCTCTCTTTCTGTCCCCTGCTCCCGCCTCTCACTCCTCCTCCCTCCCAGCCTTTGTTCTCCCGCTACATTACCTTTGCCTACTGTCTCTCTCACACCTGAAGAAGGCTCCACGGCCGAAATGTTGTGTTCTCTTTCTCAGCATGGAATAAACCTATTACTTGTTCCATATTAATATGGAGTTGTGTAACTAAGCAGCTAAAATATTTTGGAAACATATTTTGGATATTTTGGAAACATTTTGACATTTTGTTTTTTGTAAAAAAACTAGTATTGTTCTTATAGTGGTAAAGGAGAACATACTGTACAGTATGTTGAAATTGTGACAGTGACATGACAGTGAAGACGTGTTACACTTTCAAGTAAGCCAGTGACTGTTGTTTACTATGTTGAGATGAGGTAGTGTAATTCTGCGGAAATTATTCTATACACTGAAGAGTTATAGAGCAGACATGTTGTATATCGCCTCATACACTTTTTAAAATGTTCCAATTTTGATGCAATAAGATACTATTAATAATATTAATAATGAATGACCTTGGGCAGGCTGTAAGCTCAAAGTATTACCGTGGTCCACTTTCTTTATAAACGTCTGCATCAGTTTTACTCATATTCACCCATGAAAACATTTTGCCTGCCCTTTTCAGCTTTAGGCAATGGTGTCCAGCCGCATGTTGGTGTAATGGCTTTGGCATACGATTCATGTGTGGCAGGTTGGGGGTTTAAGCCCAGCTCCTAGCATGAGCTTTCCTTGAACATATAAACATTTCTTTGAAAAACTAAAATAGAAAATATTATGGACACTATATTGACATTTTTTATATTTCTAAATGGCATAACATGTTTAAAGCTAAGTGATTTATTAATAACAATTAATAATTTCAAACTGCTTAAAATTGTATTTTGTTCGGGGTGATTTGTCACTCATTGTTTTCACAACCTTCAATTTATAGAGGAGTGTTACTCCCCACTGTTTGTTATATAAAACAGACAGTTCTGCTCGGGGGATGGGATACATTTTCAGTAGCATGCTCTGTTGTCATTGTTGCTCTTGAACATAAGGCAACCAGCATTCAAATGTCCTGTTTTTTCTTAATACTTGTTTTTCCGTACTGTAGCTTTAAAACTTGAACAAAGACGTGCCACATGCATACAGCGCAATGTAGTTGGTTTTAGAGCCACTACAGTATAGCTTGTGGGAATAATAATAATAATAATTGCTTACACTTATATAGCGCTTTTCTGGACACTCCACTCAAAGCGCTTTACAGGTAATGTGGACTCCCCTCAACCACCACCAGTGTGCAGCATCCACCTGAATGATGCGACGGCAGCCATCGTGCGCCAGAACGCTCACCACACATCAGCTATCAGTGGGGAGAAGAGCAGAGTAATGAAGCCAATTCATAGATGGTGATAATTAGGAGGCCATGATTGATAAGGGCCAATGGGAAATTTTGGCCAGGACACCGGGGTTACACCCCTACTCTTTACAAGGAACGCCCTAGGATTTTTAATGACCACAGAGAGTCAGGACCTCAGTTTTACGTCTCATCCGAAGGACGGCGCCTGTTTACAGTATAGCGTCCCCGTCACTATACTGGGGCATTATAGGGCCCCATATACTAGGACCCATATACTATACTAGGACCCACACAGACCACACAGACACAGAGTTAATACCCATTTTTTATTCACGGAAAACGGTGATTTTTCTTCCTTGTGATCAGCTTAGAATCTTTGTGTATGCTGTAAGCTTTTGACTTCTTAATTAAACGTTTAAAATACTTGAATTTCATAAACACAACATGCATTTCGTACAGAAAAAAATCACATTCTCATCTCTTCCTGTTATGTAGGACAGATCAGCAGGTCTTTTTTTCCCCAATAAGAGGCTATGAAAATAGCGTACCGCCCACTGCGTTCCGTCAGAGGGGGAGGAGGCACGGAGCTCAGAATTACACAATACCCGTTCTATAGAGAGGGGTGCGAATGGCAACAATTGCGTCTGCATTCATAACTTAGTGTTTAAAATTAAACAACGAAAATCATTTTCTTTGACTTCTAAGTCCCTTAATTAAGCACAGCTTTCTCACCACTTAAATTATTTTTTGATGCCATTGTTAGACAAAGCAGGAACTTTCTAATGACAATATATGTGGAAAGATTACAGATTTTAATCGTCTTTAATTTTGTTATAAAGTTTAGAAAAGTTTAATCTATACAGACACCACAAAACTATTCTCAATTGTTTTTCTGAATGTTATGTCACACTTAGTTCATTTTTAAAAATGCATATAATTAAGAAAGTTAGGTGTTAGCATAAACTATTAGTAATCAATAATATTAATAATAAGAATAATAATGATAATGTTGCTTTATTAGCCCTATACAATTTCTTGCATTAGGAATTTGTCTTTTCACATACCCCAGCTTGCTCTCCATGAGACACAGACACACAGACAGGGAGAGAAGCTTGGGGTCAGAGCGCAGGGTCAGCCATTGTACAGTGCCCCTGTAGCACCTGGGGTTAAGGGCCTTGCTCAGGGGCCCAACGGAGTAGGATTCCTCTGCCGGCTGCAGGATTTGAACCGGCAACCTTCCTGTCAAAGGCACAGATCCTTAGCTACATAGCCTCCGCTCTGCCCCCTTTTTGAGCACTGTAATAAATTGTTGTACTTGTAAAAATATATTTTCATTGTTCAAATATACATTAAATCTGACTATCAGAAAATAAGTTAAATCCAAAATTAAAGAAAAATTAGGGTAAAATATAATTCAAAATATTTTGCAAACAATGTTAACTGTTTATAAAAATAAAATGTATTAACTAAGGAATAGGATGGCACAGTTGTTGGCATGCTTTTTGTATGTTTTTTTTCATAAATACAACAGTAGTACCAGATGTCTCAGTGGCTTTCAAAATTAAATTATACATGCAAACCTGTGAACTAGAAAGATAACTAAGCTATCCATCCATTTCTAATCATGGCGAAGTGGAGTTTGCATGTTCTCTCTAGGTTTCATGGGTTCCATATGTGTGATATGATTTCCTCTCGCAGTCCAAAACATACTGGTAGGTTAATTGGCTCACGGGAAAACTGGCCCTGGTGTGTGTGTTTGTGTCTGTTTGTCTGTCCTGCGATGGACTGGTGTATGTCCAAGGTGTATTCTGCCTCAAATCCGTTGCTTGCTTTGCTTGATTTGGCATAGGCTCCAAATCCTCTGTACTGGATAAAAAGATAATGAAATGGATGGAAGTAAAGGCACTGTGTGGTTGGAACTATACACAGTGTTAGAAACCCATTATGAGATGGCAGCATCTCACTGGGGATAAATTATTTTATAGTGCTGGCTTAAGGAAAAAGCCTTTCCACCTCTCTTGCACATCAGTATCCATACCTAGTTAGTTATTTAAACAAATTGATTCTAAATATAAACATCTGAAGATGCTAGCTCTGTGGATCAGCATCAGCTATGTTTACCCATTACTTCAATTTATGAGCATCCAATACACAGTTCAATGCTAGCAACTACACAAAATCTAAAATAGAATCCTCATTTCAGTATCTATGTAAACATACAGTCTGTTAACTTCATCATCTTCCTCTGCAGTGTATCACATCTCCTTTCATTTTGTCAAAAGTATGCCTAACCCTATTAGGAAGTGTTCTTATTATCAGTGTATTCCTAAACTTTCCCCAAATTATCTTTTTCCTACCTACATCTCTAGTCTTAGATCCTGCAATAACTCAGCCAACACTCAAATCCTCAAAAGCTGCTTGTGTTAATTTGTTTAAATCATAAATAGCATATGTAAATATTGGCCATGTACTGTAGTACTCTGCATTGTGGAATAATAGTTTCTTTTAAAGGGGAACTAGAGAAACTACGAACTGGAGAAATCAATAAAGGGTTTTCTTCTAGAATTAATAAATGCACATCCAGTTCACTGGGGTAATTAAATCCACACTGAGCAATCTCCAATATGTTCAGAATTTGAGAGCCAGAATCCTGATCGGGATGCATTATGCCTGTCTTCAAGTCCTTGCACTGGCTTCCTATGACGTTTCAAGTCAACTTCAAAATCCTCATTCAGTACCTATCTGGCTTATTATCTGTTTACTCCCAACCTTGCAACCTTCGTCCATCTGACAGGTCTAGATGTCCTCAAGAACATCTACATTCTGTGGGTGACAGATTTTTTTTAAAGATAAACACAAGATAAACAACGTTTTTTTCAAACCACTCCACAAATTTTCTCACATGCAAGTATTCTCCAATAACATCACAACAAAACCATAAAGGTTGTTTCCACAGATGTGACACTATTGTGCAATAAACCAATAAATTAATGAACTAGCAGAACCCCAATAAAAACACCCGGCCAGCACAGCATGTCAATATCATACATTTTTACCAACAAAACCGCAAAAGCAAAAACCAGCAAAAAAATATATATATATCCCATGTTTTTACCTTATTCTGAAGTATGATATATATCCAAAGTAACCCAAACTAGTTTATCTCCAGACCTGGAGGCTACCGACCGTTATTGCCTTTGTTGTAAATAGTAGTAAATGTTTGAAGCAGGACCGCGAGAAATAAGCGATCTGATTGGTAAAAAGTGCCATCATTCATTGTATTTTCAGCCATTCAGAGCCCTTAGGGGGTAAGACTTTCTCTAGAAGCCTCAGGCTGTATTCCGCCTGCCTTTTAGCTGTGAGTCATTGACTCAGAAAGGGTTTTCTCAAACTCAATCAGTTTTTTATCAGTTTCTTATCAGTGCTCCCTTTTTTCACACCAGAAGGCAAATCTGAGTTTTTTTTTCATTGCATAACAGCAGATAAAGGCTCTGTAGCAGTGTCTAAAGGTTTTTATAGCAATTGCAATGGTTTTTATTCTTATTATTTTCAATATTTGTATGATTTTTTATTATAGGCGTGAAATTTCATTCCAGGTCCAGTCTTCACAAAACATGATGTAGATTTTTTTCTAATTGATCAATTTGTCCCAGATTTTTATCCAAGCCAGTAGTCACCTAGAACAAGATTTTCAAATCATTCCCAGGCCTTTTTACCTGCATATAGTTGAAAACTTTGACCTCTGAAGGCCAAAAAAACATTTTCGCCTGCTGTTTTTTCGGGGGGGGGGGGGGGGGGGGTCATGTGTTTGTCTGCTGAGTGGACACATATATAATAAATATAAGAAATTTGACTGTTCACACTCAAAGCCAAGGGGGTTAGCTTCAATATAAGACCTGAACCAGGCTCCTGCTATGTTCTGCTGCAGAGATATAACAAATTTTTAAGGGGAGGAAATTCCAGGCGGACATTGGCTAAATGTGTCACTGAGAATAAGAGGTTAACGATGGTTTCAAATATAAAACTAACTGGTAAGAAAGCTATGTTTAATGATAATTAAAAGATTTCAAGTTAAAAGAAATTATTTACATTCCATTATTAAGTTTTAAAGGCAAACACACTCAGTGCCATAAACATTGCACTGCAGAACGGTGTCCTTAAGAACGGTCCTCTTCTCTGACTGAGCTCAGTGGGTAGTGCGCTTTCTCTTTAACCTGCTAATTAATTTTACACCACGGGAAGACTGGAGAATCTGATTATACTGTATCTGTACAAAATGCATGTTGCTTTTACAAAATTAAAGTGTTCCAAATATTTAATTAAAAAGTTAAAAAAACATACAGCTTACACAAAGATTCTATTTGAATATAGAATATAGAATATAGAATTTCATGTTTTTAAATAAACCTGTTTTATGGGTTTTAAAACCATGCAATGTCTACAGTATTTGAGGCAAACATGTTATTGTTTCCTACAGTATTTTTGATTTTCTTTAAAATTAAAAGAATCGGTTACCCATAGTTGTAAATTGTAAATGGAAAATGTTACATTTTTATGTTTTTGAGAGACTTCAGAAGGCTTCAACTGATGCCTAAAAAATATAGCATAATGCCTTCTCGTGTTATAAAGTCACTTGCACCTGGGATCTGCTTTATTCAAACTAAGGTTTCTAAAAATGCAACCAGTTACCGCTTTGTTATTCTCGATTCTAATTACAATCTATACGATTTAGTTTTAAGACTTGAGGCGTCTGTTAAATTGCCCCACTGAATAAAGTATTTTGAATTAAACCGGTTGAACAGTTGACAGTATTCACGTTTGCTAATTCACGTTTTTATTTCATTATTAATATCACTTAACATTGAATATGTTATAATATATATGCAAAAAAACATGTTAATACAATGTGCATTATATTTACTATTTTTTGAAAGAAAAACTTGTGCCGTAAGAGGGTATTGAACCCAGATCATCTAGACCAGTGGTTCTCAAACTTTTTGGACCAAGTACCGCCCCTGATCAAACCAAAGCATTCAAGTACCACTTACAAGTCATCTTCTCATAGGAACCCCAGAAAATCTCAATGACCAACATGAGCGCGTGTGCACACACACTCACATACACATATAATAAATATTATAATAATAAACTTTATTTGATATAGCGCCTTTAAAGGTGGCTTCTCAAAGTGCTTTACAGAAAAAAAAACAAGAACAACAACAAATAAAAATAATATAGAATATATAGAACTACATTGTAGCTCTGTGACCACTCAAGTATTAGTGCGCCCTGTATCGTAGTACGTAGGGTGCGTATTCCACACGTATTAAAATAGAAAATATGAAAACCCGTCCCGATTTTTCAGCACACACAACAAAGTTCCAGGGTTATATGGCGTACCAGCTGGTGACACTCCGCGTACCACTCCTGGTACGTGTACCACAGTTTGAGAACCACTGATCTAGACAGAATATCTATTGACAAATCCGCTGCACGAACGGGCTGCTCGAAAACGTAGCTTAGAGACAAACATCTTTAAAATGTTTCAAAAGTAATCATGCACGAATTAGTCAAATTAAATATAAATCCTGTTTACAAAGAAAGTGAATTACAGTAATACTACCAGCTATATAAATACATATATTTAGATCCTTAAATTAATATCATTATTAATTTCTTTAGATAAGCAATTCCATATTATATTCCCTATTTAGCGGCTTCTAAAAAGTATGAGGTTTTTTTTACTGCGATAACAGGCACAAGTATTCATAAAAAAGAAATGGAATACAGAGGGAGTTTCAGAAATTAGAGGTCTGGAACAGGCCATTTAATCATTGATTGCCTTATGTTAAGTACGACAAACAATGAGGCAGGATACTGAAAATTCATCTCCATCCCCCATCACAATTATATATTCCACATAATAAACGCAGCGGAATGTAAAACCACCACCCCTTTATAACAAACAAAATGGTTGTTAAAGAAATACGAGTACAGAGCTGTGTTGCATAAATTGGCTGCAATGAAAAATGTAAAGGTTAATTCCAAGATGAAAGTAAAAGATCTGAAAGGCAAAGAGACGAGACACAACATGTCTTCTCTATAACCCTTTAGCTTACAGCTCGTTCATGGTCATTCATTATTAATATTAATTGCATTTAAATTGGACTGCTTTTACAAGTATAAATCCCCCTGTCTATCTATTTTCTAACCATATTTTCTATAACAGTTACAATATTATGTTACATTTGTTACATTTTTGACAGACTTATGTAACATAATGCATGCTGTGGTGAAAAACCTATTGAGCACAGAACATCTTTCCTCCTGTCAAAAGAATATTATAGTAGTTTATTGTTATCTGACTAAAAACAGAAAATACAGAAAGAGTTTCACAAGTTAAAGAGAGGTTGAAACCCAATGAGTTATTCTACATTATATGGTCAGGTGTTTTGAATAGTAATTTTCGCATTATGAACTCACTTACACCTGGGATCTGCTTTATTTAAACTATTTCTAAAAATGCAACCAGGTACTAGATGTTTTTAAATAATAGTTCTGAAATTTTTCACAAATCATGTTCTTTAAAACGCCTGTGGTTTGAAAGCTCTGTGTCATTTGTTCACAAAGTTATTTTGAAACATTACAGTATGTCTCAAAAATCGGCAATTTAATAAGAAAGGAAGGTTGTGAAAACAGTGACAAATGACCCTGAACAAAATACAACCATTTTGAAATAATTTATTATTTATAAATTAATATTGTTAATAAAGATTAGAGATGTTATTATACTTTGGTTTTCAGTTTTTAATACCACTTTATTATTCTCAATCATCTATATAATTGTAAAATATATTATTTCGTTTTAAGGCTTGTTGTAAAGGCTTGTCTTAAATTGCCCCAATGGGATGAATAAAGTATTTTGATTTGAATTGAATTAAACCTGTTGAACTGATTTTTTACTCCCACCTGTGACAGTATTCACATTTATTAACTCATTCATTTTTGAATTCATTAATATCATTTTAACGTTTAAGATGTTGTGATATTATAAAATTAATAAAAAGTCAATGTGTACATATTATTTACAAATGTAGAAGGAGTCTTTATTTGTCAAAAATGAAACTTGCACCCTGAGAGGGAATCAAGCACAGAATTTTCTTAGTAAGAGCCACGCAATTAGCCCACTGTACCAAAGCATAGCTCGGTAGCATACAAGAGATGAATGAGTCAAGGACATTAATGCAAAGAAAGTGAGTTATGGCAATACTACCAGCTACTGTATATATACTGATGGAAAAAAGAAATGCAACATTTTTTGGAATGAGAATACTATAGTTATAACTTACAGGATGTACTTTTACAAAAAGTTGTCAATTTGTGTTAAGTCCTCTGACCAGCAATACAGCTTGTGCAGTGAAGCATTGCAACTTGCCAATCACACAAAAGCTCGTTGGGTGCACTTTTACCCAACAAGGTCCAAGTGGAACAATGCCTGATCAGGTCACCTTTAAAAAGGCCTTAATTCAAAGCTTAGGTCACTGCAAGTAAAGGCCACACTTAGTTTTCCATGCATTCCATAATGCCTTGAATGTCACCAGAAGCAAGGAAGGGCCATTGGCATGTTGCAGGCAGGCATGTCATATGCCAGCATTGCCAGACACTATTGAGCAAGCTGTTCCACTGTGTCCCGACTGCAGAGAAGGTTTCAGCAGACCGGCAGGACAGATGACCAAGATCCGGTGGTCCTCGAGTGATCACACCAGAGCAGGACCGACGCATCAGACTGGTCCATCTGAGAGATTATTTCAGATCTGCCACCCGTACTGCTTCTGAAACTGCCAGCAGACAATGCCCGCATTGTGTGGTCCATGGTCTCAACGAAATAACTATTAAAATAGATACCCATTACCTTTAATTACAGCAGCACTTGAATCTATACACATTGCCACTATCTTCTCTAAATTAGATTTATATGGAGCATACAATCTCATTTGTATCACGGAAGATGACGAATGGAAAACTGCTTTTATAACAACCCATGGACACTATGAATATCTGGTTATGGCTTTGGATAACCTTGGTTAACACTCCTGCAGTCTTTCAAAATTTTATAAACTATGTTTTTTTCGTGATGTCATACAGAAATTTGTGTTAGTTTATTTAGACGACATTCTATTTTTTTCTAAGTCTTCAAGATCACTTTGTTCATGTTAGAGAGTTACTTTTCTATCTTATTCCCAGCAGCCATATCACTCTGCAACTCACAACTGGCAACCCACTGAAGCTAAGCAGGTGTAAGCCTGTTGAGTACCTGGATGGGAGACCTCCTGGGAAACGCTAAGGTTGCTGCTGGAAGTCGTGTTAGTGGGGCCAGCAGGGGGCACTCACAAACTCACAACTGAGTAATATGAAAGTGAAGGGAACCTATGCACAATAGTATCTTGTTGCAGAAAAAAGTAAGAAAATAAATAGCACTAAAATAAATGCTTTTTTCTCCACTTCTATGTGGGTCCTAATGTCCCAGTATAGTGACAGGGACGCTTTACTGTAAACAGGCGCCGTCTTTCGGATGAGGTATAAACCGAAGTCCTGACTCTATGTGGTCATTAAAAATCCCAGGATGTTTCTTGAAAAGAGTAGCGGTGTAACCCCGGTGTCCTGCCCAAAATTGGCATTTACCAATCATGGCCTCCTAATAATCTCAATCTATTAATTGGCTTCATTACTCCGCTCTCCTTCCCACTGATCACTGATGTGTGGTGGGCATTCTGGTGCACTATGGCTGCTGTCCCATCATCCCGGTAGGGCTGCACATTGGTGGTGGTTGAGGGGAGTCCCCATTACCTGTAAAGCGCTTTGAGTGTTATATAGCGTCCAGAAAAACGCTATATAAGTGTAAGCAACTATTATTATTATTGAGAACAAATTATATGTTGGAAACTGGAAAAGTGTATTTTCATGTTTCCATGACTCATTTCCTAGGATATGTTCTTTCTCCTCAGGGGATCGAAATGGATCTGAGCAAGATAGCTGAGATCGAAGAATGGCCATCACTGAAGAATCTTAAATCTTAAAGTCCAGCATTTTCTGCGGTTTGTCAATTTTTATAAACGGTTCATCAGAGATTTCAGCTCGGATGTCACTCCCATAACCGCACTTACCCACAAAGGCCAGAAACAAGGCAAATGGACTCCCCAGGTGGAAACAGCCTTTATTCGTCTGAAACAACTTTTACAACAGCCCCACTACTACAGCACCCTGATCCTTCTTTACCCCTCGTTATGGAGGTAGATGCGTCAGCCTATGAAGTGAGGGCAGTACTTTCTCAATGTCACATTACATCGATTTATTACATTTATTACATCTGTTTCCAAGAATGTCAAGGCTGAATGCTCATTCTCAGCTATATGACCCACCTGAAATAGAAAAGGATCCAGACCCTATTATCCCGTCTAAGGTTTATAGCAGTTATTAGATGGAACATTGAAGAAGAGGTCAGGCATGCTTTGTTTGGCCACCTGATTCCTCCACAATGTCCTCCTGACAAACTCTTCATTGTCAATCCGGTCAGATCTGCAGTCCTCCATTGGGGTCATGATTCCCGCTTTGCTGGACACCCCGGAATCCAAAGAACCCTCAAAATAATTTCCAGAGACTTCTGGTGGCCTACCTTAAAAGAGGATATGACAGAATATGTACGGGCATGCCCAATATGTGCCCAAATCAAATCTCCCAGCCAGAAGACTACTGGTCTCTTACACCCTTTACCCATTCCTGAATGTCCGTGGTCCCATATCTTGGTGGATTTTATTACAGATCTCCTGGAGAGTCAGGGATCTACTACCATATTAGTCATCATGGATAGATTTTCTAAATCTGCACATTTCATCCCTCTCCCCTCACTTCCTTTGGCTTAAGAACTGGCAGATCTCTTTATCCAACATGTTTTTAGACTTCATGGCATCCCTAAGGATGTTGTCTCAGACCAGGGTCCACAATTTATTTCTAGGTTTTGGAAAGCGTTTTGTAAATCCCTCAGAGCCTCTGTTTCTTTGACTTCGGCATATCACCCAGAAGCTAATGGCCAGGGGGAGCGAATTAATCAAGATTTACAAACCTTCCTTCAAGCTTACATCTCTTCCACACACATTGAGTGGGTCTTTTACTTCCATGGGCTAAGTATGCCCATAACTCCTTAACATCTTCAGCTACCAGATTGTCACCCTTCCAGTGTTCTTTAGGATACTAACCACCCTTAATTTCAGACTCACTTCTGACAAGTTCGTACAGCCAGTAGACTTCGTCAAGCAGTGCCACACTTCTGGCAAGGACAAATGGTGTCATTCTCTACCCACAGTATCCCACTGAGGCAGTCTTCTCGTAAACTAGGTCCCAGGTACATTGGTCCTTTCCTTATGTTGGCCCAGATAACACCTGTTACTTACCGTCTAGCTTTACACCCTAGTCTTAGACTTCATCCTACTTTTCATGTTTCCTTGCTTAAGCCATTTCATCATTCTCCCCTTTCACCAACCTTGACCTCCCCCACCTTGCATCATAGATGGAATTCCTGCTTACACTGTTAATAAGATTCTGGACACTCGCTGCCATCGCAGCTCTCTGCAATACCTGGTTAACTGGAAGGGTTACAGCCCAGAAGAATGGGTACCCAAAAGGACATCATGGACCCAACCCTCATTCGGGACTTTAATCGGGATTTTCCTCAATGTCCCTCTAGGGCGTCAGGAGCCGTCCCTTGGGGGGGTAATGTTACAGCCTCAGCTTCACGCAATCCCTCCACAGTCACCTTAAGAAGCCAAAGACCTCGCCGAAACAGTTAACCAATCACCTTACCTGTTCAACACCACACCTCCAGCTTTACCATATTTTAGGAACTTCTGGCACTACACTCACTACTCAGTATTGGGTATTCAGAGCTACCTCCTGCGATTCTGGTTTATGTTCTAAACTTTGGTTTTTCTGGCTTTTGACTTAGCATCTTTAAATTACGATTTGTGGATTTCTGTATAACTCACCTGTTTTCGTTACATTAACTCCTTGGCTTGGCTTTTGACTACGGTTTCTGGATTCCGGCTTTCAACCATCACTTTGGTAAATTCTCCAAACTTTTCCCTGGTAATCTCTTTTTGGAACTCTGCCTAGGATCCTCTTAACTATAAACAACACGCTCCCACAACAGAACATAACACACTATTAAGAGTATGGTTATGTGTGAAGGCATTACAAGAGATGATCTGGTCAGCCCAGTCCATCACTGGAGTACTTCTCTCCTCTTTTGTGGAAATGTTTACAACTCACTGTATCAGGAAGGCTAGAAGTATTGCTAAGGACAACAATCATCCTTGTTTCTCACTTTACTCCCCCCTTCCTTCTGGTAAGCTTTATAGGAGCATAAAGACATGAACTTCCAGATTCAGAGACAGTGTCTTCCCACAAGTTGTCAGATTACTGAACTCTAACCCTACCACTGACTCACACTGATGTTTTATTCTCACACTGCTTGTCTGACTTTTTTTTAAGTTGTATGTTATTTAACTTGTTGTTGCTGCTGTTCTGTGTTCATGTTTTTTGGTGATTTCCTTTCTTTGTATTGGAGCATACATGCAAATAAGCATTTTATTGCACTTTAGTGCATATGACAAATAAACTGAACTGAACTGAACTGAAAAAGTTAGAATGTTCAGTGACTGAGAAATTTGTATGAGTCACTAATATCTCAGTTACTCCACAAGGGGTAGTTACATGGAAGAAAAAAATAACATCTCAATTTCCACACAGTTTGCATCATTACACTTACATTATACTGAATATAAATTTAGAAAACCTTAATGCAAAGCTTATCTGACACAAAACTAACTGGTTAATATCGCACCCAAATGTTGTGCAAATCCGGTTGAGACTTGCCCCAAAAATGTATTTGCTGCCAAAAGTGCTTCCACCAAATAACAAGTTCACAAGTCAGAGTATTTATGCAATTAACTTGTTTCAGTTTTTTTCTCTTTTGGTTTTTCTGACGTTTACTGTAACAGATCTAACACTTAGAAATCTTCAGTTTGAGCATTTATGTTTTGAATAAAATATTAATTTAATAAATCTCTTAATGCATTTGAAACAAGCAGACAGTAACTCACAAGTTTACATACTGTAGGTGACTCTCCCACAAAGAAATGTTTAAATGAAACATGCTATTCCTGATTACCAGTCCCCTCTGAGAACATTTGAAAATTTAAAAACATACTTCTGGACATGCTACAGTTTCTCACTTTGAATATAAATACTTAAGTGGCCGCCCCTATATGAAAATACAGAACAGAGTTGGTGCAGTAACTTTGGGAAATGTTGTGCTTGTTGTGCTTATTTTAATTCAAGTGTTATATGTATAAAGGTCACTTGTGCATTTGCATTAATGGTGTGCTGCATCTATAAAGCTGCATTTATGGTTCTGGCTTGTTTATTTAATGCCAGTGGAAACAGGAAGTTTAAATATACTTATCTTCTCTATAAAGATAGGTCGATAATAATCCTGAGCATTAAAAGAAACATATTACTTTCAGTCTAAATTGTAAAACCTTGGGGTGATATTCGATTCTGGCTTAACATTCGACCCACATTGCAGCATATTGTCAGAACATCTTTTTTTCACCTCAAACATATCGCTAGACTATGCCCTATGTTATAACTAACTGTGTCTGAAAAGCTGATCAACACATTTGTGTTCTCTCGATTTGACTACTATAATGCTCTGGCAGTATGTCCAAAATTATGCAGCCAGAATCTTGACCAAGTCTAGTGCAAGTGATCACATTACTCCTATCATGGAGTCCTTGCACTGGCATTCCTGTCAAATTCCGTGTGGACTTTAATATTCTCATACTTACCTATATGGCTCTGCATGGATTGGCACCTCAGTACCTGTCTGAACTATTATCGCCCTACTCCCCGCCTCACAACCTTCGCTCTTCTAATTCTGGTCTCCTAACTGTCCCCCAAGCCTGTCTACATTGTATGGGTGACAAGGCCTTCTCCTGTTATGCCCCCAAGCTCTGGAACTCTCTGCCAAAAGATATCAGAGAGTCACCTTCTTTAAACTCCTTCAAATCCAGACTCAAAGCCTTCTTATTGTATACTGTCTCTTTAAGTCTCTTTGGCTTGTTTTGTCATAATTAGAATGTGACCAACCTACTGAAGAATATATTGTAGGCATGTGCTGTTAGGCTTATGGGGTGCCAGCATATATCAATGATAAGTTATTGAGGAAGTAGTTGCTTTTGGAACATTTGGAAGTAGTTGCTCAGTATAATATTATATTAAAATATTTTTTTAAGTTTTCTAATACTCATTTTTAGTGAACAATCAAAAAGCAATTTCTGAATACTGTGATGTAATGCAGGGTGTGATAGTCAGGGATGCAAAGCCTCTAGCTGTAGGAACTGTGTAGCATAGCAGTCTATTTATATCAGAAGGCAGGAGGTTGCAGTTTCTGTGAGAAAGACAGCACGCTAGTGAAGAAAATGTATTGGGTTTTGTATTTACAATTAGTGCAATAGTGAAAATACCCCAGAGTGTTTATGATTATCACAGAAGGGACAACTTAAGAGCAACAATTGTGTTGAATTTAAAAACACTCATTCAGGGCTGCCTGAATTATGAGCTGATGAAGTGAGTGAATACAGAGTGTAGGGGAGTGGTAGAGGAGCCCACACCCTGGCAACATGAGCTATCAAGAGGCAAAAACAGGCTTTTCTGGCTACTGACCTCTGGTTATAGATATGTGGTGAAGACAGTGTGGTTGGAGGTGCAGATGTAAAATATAAATTTTGTGATTGTAAATTGTGATGTAAAATGTGATTTTTTAAAAGTGTGTGAACCAGGGAGTAGGGGTGTAGTAAAGGGGCCCTTACCCTGCATGTGATGTACAGGGTGGCGGAAGGGTACTGACCTCTTGTTGTAGACGTGTGGAAGAGATGGGATTGTGAGGGTCAACACCTACGCTGATGTTAGTATGTTAATTAATAAATATGCAATTCAAATTGTGTGATATCAGTCAATTGTTTAATTGTTTGAAAAGAAATCAAGATTAATAGGTCAACTATTGTTGAGGTCATAATTTTTCTCTGAGGAAAACAGATACACGTACAGTATACAGACACAAATGAAAAGTACAATTTTACCAAGGCAGTGCTAAATATTGGTACATTTAAATTGAAACTATCAAATAAGCAACCTGTTAAGGAACCTTTATACATTATGAACTCATATGCACTAATTATGGGGCATTATTGAACATGATTATCATGATTTACAGTAAATGTGTTTAATCCATGTAAGCAGAATAAAGATTGCAGCTAAAAAACAGATATCAGAGAAGTCCAAGCACTGCATCACAACTCTACAGTTGTTTATCATTAATGTGTACCGTACTTTTTTATTTCATTTGCTATAACCTGTTAAGTTTAGTGTACCGCTCCATTGTGATACACTTTAAAACATTTTAATATAATAATCTTTTACTTTGGTGTTATTCATGTTTAATTGTACATCAAATAAAATATTTTGTGATGACTGATATTAAAGTGATTATATGCTTATTTAACTTAGTTTTCAAGTTATCATTAGCTAATTTTGTTGGATCTATGTAAAGGACAATAGAAATAATTATAATTTATGTACAGTATAACTAAACAGGTAACAACATAATTATAAAGTATATACACATACAATATAAAGGAATAACATTTTACAGGAATAACTTTACTATTAAAGTAAATGAAATTTGGGAGGGATGACAACAATCAAGCCACTTTATCCCAACTATTCTTTATCATAACAATTTCCAATATCACTTTTCAAAGCCATCCACAAATTCAAATTTCAGACACAAATCCCTCTCTTTTTACATTTCTTCTCATACATCCAGCCCATCTCTGCCTTTGCATCTACCGCTTGGTTCACCCCTCACTTTGCATGTGGGTCTTAGCCTCCTTGTCCTGTGGCCTCAGACCGTTCTCTCAGCCAAGCATAAACATCCTCAAACACATCAAACTTCTGTGTGCCTTTATTCCTCATGAAAGTACCATGTGAAAGATAATATTTCAATGTATGGATTTTATATGTATGTAATTTTACATGTAAAATTAACTTAAACTCATCTATTTTAAACTAAAGATAAAAACTGATATCACAACTTTGTATAAAACAAAGAAAAATAAAACTGTCAGAAGACAGAGGCTTTCATGAATGAAGATGCTCACATTGCTACTGTCCCATGACTTGTAAACTAGACAAACCTTGATCAAAATATTCCACTAAAAATGATAAATTGTGATTGGGAAAATTTGCTTACCTAAAAACAAAGGAAATTGGCCAACTGTCATTTTGACCATTTGCATCACTCTCCAGAGTCTGTCCTGGTCTTTTCTTGCACTGAAACCAAAATACAAATGAAAAGAGTTGTACAACAGTTCTACAGTGGTTTTCATGCAAATCTTCAACACGGTAGCTAGTCTTTTATCTGCACATATTTATGCATAAAACAATCAAAATCATCAGGTGGGTAGCTGCATCAGCATGCGTAGGCTGCAAAGGAACAAGTAATAGGTTTATTCCATGCTGAAAAGAGAGGAAAAAAACACAACGTTTTGGCCATGGAGCCTTCTTCAAAACAGGTCAAAACATTGTGTTTTCTTTCTTCTCTTTTCAGCATGGAATAAACCTATTATTTGTTCCTTATCAAAATCATCTAATGATATCATGTTATATCAATCAATAAAAAAGGTTTCATGATACTACATGTGATAACAGAAAATAAGAACATGGAATTAATATTATACCGTATATTGTATTTGATTTAATAATTAATATCAGTGTTCAAAAATTTGTGCAGCCATTTGTGCAAAGGTTTTAAACTACTTGTATTAAGGGTATGTTAACACTAGTTATACTAGCTAGTTTATCCTCTTATCCCCGTATAAAGACATCTTCAAACAGATGTTTTTGAGTCGCTCAATGCTAACTGAAAAGCTCAATAAATAAATGAGTTCACAATAAAGGAGTACAGGTTTATGGACAAGAGTCATCACTGGATTATCCTAAAAAATGAAGGGGTCATGTGCAGGCTTGATGTGATAGTAGGAGTAAACACAGGTTCTGATAAACGGTGGGGATTTCTAAAGGAATGGTGTGAAAGTACTATGAAAATAAATACGCTTTATTTTATAAAGTGCCTATAAAGGTGGCTTCTGAATGTGCTCTATAGAATATAGCAACAATAAAAAATACACACAATATACACAATGAAAATACACAATGAGGGGAGACAGTAGATGGGGTTACTGAATTCAGTAGGAGCAGAGGAGTAAATAACAGAACCAGTCAAGTAAAGACTAAGAAGACGGTTTAGAGTCTAGATTTGAAAGAGTTTATGGAAAGTGACTCTCTGATGTTCTTAGGGATAGAGTTCCAGAGCTCTGGGGCATAACAGGAGAAGATGGAACAGATATGAGACCAGAATTAGAAGAGCAAAGGTTGCAAGGTGGGGAGTAAGATTATAGTAGCTAAGACAGGTACAGAGTTGCTAACCCATGCAGAGCTTTATAAGTGAGCATGAGGATTTTGAAGTCAACAAAAACATGAGAGGAAGCTAGTGCAAGGACTCTAGGATAGGAATAATGTGATCACTTGCACTACACCTGGTCAGAATTCTGGCTGCCAAATTTTGGACATACTGGAGTTTGTTTAATGTGGATTTAGAAACCCTGGTGAGTAGAATGCTACAGTAGTCAATTTGGGAGAAGACAAATTACAGTAGTTGATCAGCTTTCAGCCACAGTTAGCGATACCATAGGATTTAGTCTGGCAATATTTCTGAAGTTATAGAATGATGTTTTTACAGCATGCAATGTCAGACCTGAATCAAAATATCACCCCAAGTTTTTTTTATTTAAAATGAAGCTTAAATACAGTAACATCCACAGATAGGGTTATAGCATAAATAGTTATAAAGTTGATAGGGGTGCCAATAATCATGACTTCAATCTTGTCAGTTTAGATGAGGGAAATTTTGAGTCATCCATGTTTTTATGTTGGAGATGTACAGGTAATTAGAACAGAAAACAGCCACATCAGCGTCAGGTTTGGTATGGATGTAGATTTGAGTATCGGCAGCATATAAGTGATAGTTAAGGTCATGTGATATTAAAAGCTGACCAAGTGGAAACATGTAAATGCTGAAAAATAGGGGGCCCCGTATCAAGCCTTGAGGAACACCATACTTAACGAGTCCAATTTCAGACCTAAATCCACCAAGTGACTGTATAAACTCCAAACACAGTCTCAAGACGAGAAAGTAAGATATCATGGTTAACAGTGTCGAACGTACCACTGAGACCAAAAAGAATGAGGATGGAAGGACAACCAGAATCAGAAGCCATTAGAAGATTGTTAGTGACTTTGATCAGGGCAGTGTCTGTGCTGTGAAGTTTTCAGAAGACAGATTGGAGGGTTTTGAAAAGGTTATTTGCAATGAGGTGATTATTTAACTGAATTGTAAAAGCACATTCTAGAATTTTTGCAAGGGTAAGTTGGAAATGGGGCAAAAATTGTTTAGATTGTCCAGAGCCATGGTTGGCTTTTTTGGCATGGGGGTAATGGCAGCAGTTTTGAGAACTGTTGGTACAACACCAGTACTTAAGGATTCATTTATTATATTGAGGACAATGGGGCAGAGAAAAGTGAAAAGGGATTGAAGTAAAGTGCTAGGAATGGGAACCAGTTTACTGATGAATGCAAAGTCAAGAAGAGAGGAGTTGAAAAGAAGGGAACCAGTAAATTTGGCAAGCAGGAAGGAGGTATGGAAGTGACATGAGTTGTGTATATATGTGTTTGTGTCTGTTATATAATGTTATCAATCCATCTATTTTCTAACCATTTCCTCCTATTTCAGAGTTGTTCGGGAGCTAGAGCAAGAAATACGTACAAGGCAGGATACACATAGGATACAAATAGCACTCCAGGTCCATAACTGAACCCAGGGCTCAAAAACAACGCTAACCACCACACCACCATAATGCCCATGGAATGTTTATCTGTATCATTTGGAAGTTTTCTGTTAGTTTCTGTGTGTGTGTTTGGATGCAAAACACATTTCTGAGAAGTCAGGTAATAAAGTAATCTCATTCATTAGAACAAAGAATAAACACAAAAAGGAAGTTGTGGAAAAAATCAATAAAGCTTTATGTGCAAGCTAATTTATTTGCATGAATACATTTTTACATATACACAAACACATTTAGTGTTATTTTGGGGTTAACTGCAAAAATGATCAACTAGAGATTTAATACTTTGCCTGTCTTGGAAAATTAGGTAAAAAAAAACAAAAGTGACCATAACAGGAAATATTGTATACACATTTATGACTACAAAACTCAGAATTTCATTTGAATTGCCACTTCTACTAGTGATGTGACCATTAAAAACATTTTTGCAAGAATTTTTGCCGTGCATGAGAAAGGAGGTGAGGTATTACACACCTCAATTTCTGCGGCTCCTGATCATGTTAGCAGCTTGCAGTTCATCTGTCTAGTAGATGCTGGAATTTTTAAACTATTCTCAATTTCAGACCATGTGTGGCAATGCAGTATAATTATCTGTACTTATTAGTAATATTTTTCTTAAGGAAACGATTAGGTTCCTTAACTGTTATTATCAACCAGTCTATGTTATCTTAACTAAAGTTAAGGAGAAGGTCAAACCATAATCTCTCCAACTTCAGCTCTCCTGTGTATAAATACAGTGCATTCCAAACGTACTGTACCATTTCAACAGTCTTCCATTTTGTTGAATTACAAATGATGTATATACATTTTTAAAGAGAATGTTTTAATGAAATCATGAATCCTGAAACTTAACACGTTTATTTCTGAAGTTAAATATCAACAAAAGTGTTAAAAATAAAACAAGTTGAGTGTCTCATCCTCTGAGTAAATGCTTGGTTGAAGCATAATGGGCAGCAATTACAGCTTAACACTTTTTGTGTACTATATTTGCACATAAGCATGGTGCCTTTCTAAACATGGTGGTGCTTTTCTCAAACACTGAATTCACACCTTCAGTTTTCACATTTGCAGCAGTTTCCTGGCAAATTCTTCACAAACAGAAGTGAAATTCCATCAGCTATGTCCTTGTAGTCAGGTAATTGAGACAAAAACATAACAAATTCTAATCACACCTATACTCTACATTAATAAGGGTTTGAGCCAAAATACTAAATATGTTATAATTCACTTTAGCCCTTGTGATATGCCTAATCAATTATTAAACTTGATGAGTATTGTGAATTCCTGAATTGTACATAGTTTATGCTGCATGCTTTTGCTTAGTGGCAGAAAAATACAGAGGTCACAATCTGTCCCCTGAATATTTTTTTTAATATTTTTGTGCATTCTGTTGCCGGCAAGCAAAAAGGTTTCCACACCAGTTGGGATTTTTAGTATCAAATTTAAGGAGTTGAGAATTCAGCACTAACAAATGTATTGGGCAATTTATCCCATACACTCACAACTCCATGTTAACATATGGACTTGCGAGTGTATGGGATAAATTGCCCAATTAATATTCAATTCAATTTATTTTTAAATAGCACCTTTCACAACAAGGTTGCTCCAAGGCACTTAACAATGCAAAACAAGTCCAAAGCGCTATTCCCTTTATTTTAATTTGTGAATTTCTCTATTAATTTGCGAAGGCTTTGGGTGACTTGTTCAGTGATCAGTATTGTAGTGTTTAATGAGAGAGCAGGAATATGAGGGTATGGAGAACAAAATAAAAATAATGTGAGAATGGGTAGTAAAAAATAGAAAAGGGTTTCAAGGTTATATATACAGTATATTATTAGTAACTATTGTTCTTGTTTTATTTTATCACACAGTTCCCGTTATTTTTGTCAGCAGTTTATAACATACCTGTAAAGGCAAATATGTACTCTTGCTGCCCCCCCCCCCCCCCCAACTTACTTTTCGGGAGTACTTCTTGGAATTTGCTCTTATTCTATTTGTAGTTTTGACTATAGAGCAATAAGATATAATCAATGCAAATTATATGCAAAATCAATCTTTACACTGTGTGGAAATACTGGAGCAATAAGATACAAAACTTTTTTCTCGTTTTTAGATATACCAATATTCAGGTAAATATATTTCAAAATATATTTGAAATTTGTAGAACTATTGTAATACTTATACCAGATTATGTGCACATAATTTCAGATTCTAGTCTTTAAATGTTCACAACAAGGGTGAATGAATTCTTTGACCTCACACGTACCCGTATAGCAGGAAGGCTTTTATCCCACTAAGAATTAAGTGTTTAGAAAAGGATAATAATCTTTTACTTGTATGGAATGGAAAAACAGTCTGACACTGTTCATTGTAGATGTTGGTTACATAGAATGGTAATTTTATAAATTTTAAATTTTAGATTTTTCTTAGCTTCCAGGTTTCATTTAATTGGAAGATATGTTTCTTGTGACAAATGGTTCTGTTGAACTGAATTTAAAGGAGATCAAAATGTAAGCTTGCACTTATGCAAGTCACAGATGAACATATCAGAATTGCTAAAACCTTATCTTTTTCACATTGGCCTCCTCCATGCCAGGACAGGAGTTGCTTTCTCACCTCCTTTCAAATAAGCAGATCTCCTACCTTAAATTCTCAATAAAAAAAAACATCTCTCTGCACCTGCCAAGTTGTCTGCTCTTTTCTTCCAGTTCTCCTGATCAGCCCTCCAAAGAACTCTGGAATCAAACAAGATCAAACAAGATCGTCAGAACTAAGTATTTTAATACCTTCGCAGTTTATATTCTCATGTCACCTCACTTGATGGTACCCTTGGGGCAAAGCATTTACTCCAACCTCTGAAATCCATATGTGTGTGCAGTTTCTTCTGGTATGTTATGCAAAGTCAGCTGAATATTTAAAGGCAAGGTAAAACCTGCATGGTATTTTAATATGGATTTTGAATCTTGCGTTTTGCGTTGTGTTCATTGTGTTTTGCAATAAAATATTAACTTCAGAGTAACTCGTAAAACTACCGAACAATCTAAAAGCAGGCATATGAAATACTTAGAACTGTTACAAGCAACAAGTGAAAATCAGCTCTTGCTGCTTTTCTTTAGCTCCTCATATGAGAGACCTTTGCAAACTAGCTGTCATTTGAACAGGAATTTGCCGACTCTCTAGACAGTGATGAGATTATTGCCATATTCAATTCCAAACCCTGACGCCTGCATCTGGTCTAGAAGGCCAAAACCTCACAACACATGTAGGCACTGATTGTTTTTTTGTGTGTGTCCGCCATGGCATATTGGCGTTCGGCAGCCTGGGTAAGTGTTGCTTAACCTGTGTGCATGTGTGTGTGTGAGAGAGACAGTACAGATGCAGCCATTCAAAGTGCGTGGCACAGACACGTACTGCAGGTAATTGGCTATGTCATCGCGCGTCATACCGCAGTACGTGATTGGTTGACCGACAGGGGCACTAGTGGTGCGTTGGTCGGTCGTAGAAAGATTTAAATGTCTTTACTGTGCCCGTTTTAGTATTGAATATTTATATGGAATTTTACCACTGAAGGGAAATCTTAGTAGCTGAGCATAAAAAGAATAGGAGCATAACGCATGTGAAGGCCATAAACGATATTGATTTTGTTACATAAACATACAGTATTACAGTAAGAGGGAGGTATCACATATACTGTACCATCAGCTCATCTGGAAGTTTTGACCTGGCAGTGAAGACACTGAGGGAGAAGGCACTCAGGGCTTTCTATGCAATAAGAAGGAGGCTCTTCAACATCAATCCACCAACAAGAATCTGGCTCCAAATATTTGAAAGTGTAGTCCAACCCATTGCCCTATACGGCAGTGAAGTGTGGGGTCCCCTCACAGACCAGGAATACACTCAATGGGACAAACACCCCACAGAAACTCTGCACATGGAGATCTGTAGAAACATCCTCCGTGTGCAGAGAAAAACACCTAACAACGGGTGCAGGGCTGAATTAGGCCAGTACCCACTATTGATAAACATACAGAAAAGAATATTAAAGTATTGGCTTTAATATTAGCCATACAGAACATTAAAGTGCCCTTTCCATTCAACGGGTGTCTGAGTCGCTGTGTACTATCTTCTGACAGTCGCGGTTGTGAATGTCTGTAGAGTGTATCTTATTTTTAGTACTATATTTTTATATTATATTCCCTATTAATCAAACTCTAAGAGTATGTATCGGCTTGTCCCCCCCTCCCACCCCTCTCTGTGTACAGTAGAGCCTCCTGTCCTGGATGGTAGAGCCCATACAGCTGTGTCTGGAGAGAATCCAGGATATCAGCTTCAACTAGCCAGGACAGGAGGCTCTACTGTACACAGAGAGGGGCGGAAGGGGGGAACAAGCTGCCCAGCCGTGTGGAATGCTACAGAACCCTAAACAGACAATACACACTAGCCGAATATTTGACCAAGATATCCAGACACAGCTGGATGAGCTCCACCAGCCAGGACAGGAGGCTCCACTGTACACAGAGAGGGGCGGGAGGGGGGAACAAGCTGCCCAGCCGTGTGGTTGAAGCTGATACCCTGGATTCTCTCCAGACACAGCTGTATGAGCTCCACCAGCCAGGACAGAAGGCTCTACTGTACACAGAGAGGGGCGGAAGTGGGGAACAAGCTGCCCAGCCGCGTGGAATGCTACAGAACCCTAAACAGACAATACACACTAGCCGAATATTTGACCAAGATATCCAGACACAGCTGGATGAGCTCCACCAGTCAGGACAGGCAAATAAGATACACTCCACAGACATTCACAACAGTGACATATCATAAAACATTTGCACATATTGTTAAATTGTTACTTGTTTTTCAGGAAGTTAAAAAAAAACTTGAATTACTTTTCCAGTTTCTCTAAATAAAATTATTTTTCAAGCAATGTAACTAACGTCGGGCAATGTGTTTTTCTTTTAATCTAACATTGACAGCCACATCTTAAATCTTGTCAGTCAGCTCTTTTTTCTCTATTTGAATTGTGGTGATTCAAATAACTTTGGATAACAAGTGGTCTCAAAGTCACCGAGCTCACAGAGCTTCAACAACAGATGACAACTTCCTTAGTCTTCCTGAAATTGTTAGACGGGGTGGGGGGCACTCGGAAATGTGAGTTATACGAGTTAGATTATGAATGAATAAAAACATTTTATTAAAAACACGTTTGCGTTTGTTTGGGAGCTATATTATGTATTTTTCATATATAAGATATAATGATGTGTTCCCGCTTACACATTGCACGACTTTAAAAGCTATAAAAACAGGTTTCGATTCGTGTCTTTTTCACATTATCTGGCGAGCCTTGTTTTGTCAAAGAACCAGAGATCATCTCGCTTTCAAACGACAGCACAGACTTTCAAAAGGCCGCAAATGTATTAGCAAGGGTTAATTGCACTATGGACCGCACAAAGAAATGTAAAATAGTCTTCTTTAGGTGTGAGGGCAGGAGTGGATCGCAGCAGGCATACACAGTACATAACAAGAAAACAAAGAACAGGGCAGGTGAGACGAGTATCCAAACAGTGAGTGATCAGAAAAAGGAAACAATTGTTACGCCCGGCTTTTCACCGCAATTTTTTTAACTTGCTAATGGTAATGTAATGGGAATTAATTTAATCACAGAGTGCTCATAAATTGTGCTAGGAAGCACAGATAGGTGTTCTGAAAGTTCACATATAAACAGATTTTCGATGGACAGAATGATAGTGTAACGATGACGGACACAAAAACTCCGACTTGCGGAGTTAAACGCTGCCTTTGTTTTCTTCTCTGTCACCGCCTGCCAGCCGGTTCTCCCGCGCCCCGACAAGAGAGATCTCTGTGATTAAATTAATTCCCATTACATTACCATTCCCACTGTGCATAACAAGGAAGATTAATAAACATAAGGTTGTTTAATGACAATCTATTGTATATCTCATGGCTAAATAGTCAAGTCTACCCAAAAGAGAAAACATCGACTTTATTTAAACCCAAGCGAAAGTATTTATGGTTTTTAACTACCATACTTTTATGGTACATGACTTTGATAGACCCTTCTACTTTGAAAATCCCTGTAAAACTGGTTTAATTCGTCACAGCCAGCACTCCTCCAGAGAGTGATGAAAACCGCGCAGCGCCACTCCTATTCGGTATTTTAGTTATGGAGGCGGAAGGACGCACCCCGCACCTCTGGGTGCCTGTTCGAGTCGCAGTAGGTAGAGACACGTACGAAAAAATGTTCATTCCAGCTACAATTCATATATATTTTTGTGGTAAGAGGGAGCAAAACATCAGTATTTACTGCTAGTAATTAGTGTACGATTTATAGTTGAAACCCTGAGCCTAAATATAAAGTTAAAATATCGACAAACGAAGCAATGTAGGAAATGCGCACACAGAAATTCAAAGAAAATAAATCCGTTCTTAAATCAGCTTCGATCAAGGTCTCCAAAACGAACAAGAAAAATAGCATTTTCAGAGAGCAATTACGCTGTGTTTATGTAGAATAAGTGATTAGATTTATGAGCAATCTAATTTCTTATTTATGAACATTATTACGCAGAAGACAAAGGTAGCAATTTACATTGCATTGTGCATTGTGCTGCTGTAATACAGTTTAAAAATAAACAGTATCAGCTTTATTTATGGGTTGTAATTTTAAAAAAGTCAAAAACCGCACTCAAAATGCAATTTAGAGCTTTCTGGCAAGAGGAGACACCCAAACTAATAATGTAACATGCTACTGTTTATGCATGAACATAGTTATACTGTTATTTCTTTAGATACGCGATTGCATGTTTTTTTAATCCCTGGCGGGACCGGGCGTCCATAAGAATCAAGTTATATTTTTCATTGCGCTTTGACAGAAACCAAATTTCCCAAATTTAATATGTGCTTTTCTATATTTATTGTCAATTAATTGTCCATAATATTGCTATTCTATTTTTTCAAAGAAATGTTTGTTAAAATAAAAGTCACCGTGCTGGCTGGATTTGAACACCCAATTTATGAGTTAGTAGTCAGGCACCTAGACCACAGGACCACCTACAAGGTCGCGTGAGAAGTGGTGAAACAGCCCTACACAAAGAGTATCAACAGACATTGTACAGCATATACTATTCTTGTGTTGCAGTACATGAATATAATTATATCGTTATTAATTTCTTTAGATACGCGATTCCATATTATATTCCCAATTAATCAAATTCTAAAAGTATGCTTGTTGACTCCGGTATCGAGCGTATTCGCAGAAAAGCTTAAAACTACCACTTTTTATACACGTTATTTCACATGTTAGTTAAAGACTTTGATGCTTAAAATGTTTAGGGAGAAATGGAATACTGGTGTGTATTTTTTCTTTAAAGTACAGAGACCAGCCATATACAGTTTACATACTGTAACACTGTATGTTTATGTTCCAAAATGAATATCGTTTATGGTCTTCACATATATGTTCTATGCGAGAATATACAGTATTTATACCGTAACTTGCGGTATACCGCGTCAAGCGCACCACAAAATAATGCGGTATCGCCTGCTTGTTTTGAATGGCTGCATCTGTATATATATATAAGGGTCCGTTAATTCTGCTGTTTGATTATACCACTTGAGGATAGGATTGTAAATTGAAGGGGTGCCCCTATGCAGGTAGGACGGTCAGTTAGAGCCCGAATCAATTCCTGGCTATGCCCCTGGTTCTATAGTCTGCGTGTTGGGACCTGTAGCTTTTTCCCAAATGCCGATCCAGAGAGAGCCTGTACAGAATTCTGCCTGAGGTCAAGACTTCAGCAAGACTTTGTGAACTGCTAGCAACCACCATCGTATCCGCCTGAACAATGGAGCAATACAGTTGGACTTTTGTCGACATCTGAATACTTTTATTCAGAGGTAGCCGCTATGCTGAAAGCAAACCAAGTTTCTTCCTGCCAACGAGTGACGTGCAGTCACCTCGGCCCACAGATTCACTAGTTCAGCCCGAGGCTAACTAGCAGGTCCCTGGAGAGTAACAACTGTCCAGCGCAAAGCCAACAGAGGAACTCTCACCACGACTCCGAGCCAGGAGTGGTTAGGCATCGAGCCAGGAGACCACGGATTCCTTCACTGTCTGTGCCGGGAGGTACAAATCCACACTGGATGAGTATAATTCCAATATTCTACATTACCAATCTCGAGAATTCAAGTGTTATCTCAACACAGGTTGATATCAATTTAATTAATATAAGTAAGGTATTTACTTATGAGTATCTAATGTAGAATCTGTATTAATGAGACAGATTAATGAGATAGCGTAGCAGAATGGTATACTAAATGCATATTTCTTTGTTTTGTATCACTTTCCGATTGTGATATATTCTGTATCTTGGTAACCCTCACAATAATATCTGTCATCTGTATCCAGGCAGACTGCTATATGTTTTTAAATACACAATTTGATGTACTAATACATGGATTTGGTGTATTTGAACCCGTGTGTGTGTATCTGACAATTGATTCCTAATAGCCAAAAGAACCGCCATGTAATTTACTGTTACAATTAATAAACTGTCCCAGTAAATTCACAAAACTCCTACACTACACTGGCATTTTAATCAATTTTATATATCACAGTTTGTCCTATATTTAAATAATATTAATAAGTAAAGTAATAACATAAATGAAGGTAGGATAATACAAAAGCATAATATTAACTTTCATTCCTATTCTGATGACACTCAAATATAAATTTCATTTATACCTAACAACATCCCGTCAATTGTCACTTTAGCTAATTGCATTAATGAAGTAAAGTCTTGGATGTGTGAAAACTTTTTGTCACTCAACTCTGATAAAACTGGGGTTCTGTTGTTTGGAGACAACAGTGCGTATAGGACTGCTATAACCCCAGCACTCAACTCTGAGGGTTAAAAATTTTGGCTTAGAGATTTGGCACATAACTTAGGCGTCATCTTAGACACAAGGCTCTCATTTAACTGTCATGTTAATGCAGTATCGAAGGCCTGCTTCCTACAGTTAAGAATTATTGCAAAACTAAGGTATTTTCTTTCCACTCTAGACACAGTGAGACTAATACATGCTTTTGTATATAGCAGGTTAGATTACTGTAATGGTCTACTATCAGGAAGCACCTATCACTTTCAACACCTTACAGCGAATTCAAAACATGGCAGCTAGAATTGTTACCAGGAGTAGAAAGTACGACCACATAACACCTATATTTAACTATCTCCATTGGCTTCCTGTAAGGTTCAGTGCAGACTTCAAAATTCTTTTGCTGACTTATAAGGTTCTCAGAGGTCAGGCACCTGTCTATTTAATTTGTACAATCCAAGTCACCCACTTAGATCACAGAACGCAGATCTTCTTCTCATTCCACATATTAATAAAAAACAGCTGGTGGTAAAGCCTTTAGCTACAGGGCCCCTAGTTTATGAAATACTCTGCCAGTCTACGTATGGGATGCCGAGTCAATCTCAGGATTTAAATCCAGACTAAAAACCTATTACTTCAACCTAGCCCACTCACACCTTACATCATAGCTTGTTGCAACTATGGCTGCTAGTGCTGCTGTATATGCCATTGTGTGTCTCAATGTTAGCCTTCCAAGTAGATACGGAACCAGCCATTCAGAATGCGTGAGGGATACTGCAGAATTTTGCGGTTGAGCGACTGCGCGAGGTTGCAGTAGACTGTGGGTGTCCTCAGCATTTTAGATATTTTCAGTAATATGACTACAGTTCTTTGTAAAACCGCCAGGTGGAGCTACCAGATAGCTTAACGGGACGTGTAGAGCATTTGAGAGCTCCGTTAAGTTGGCCCCCCTACAGACAGCACAAACGATGAAACCCACCTCATTCGTTAGGGCTACACTTGTGCTGGTTTGTGCCATTGAAAGTAGCGGTTGTGCTGCTTTCGTTTCCGAGATATAGTGCCTTGTTTTTTCAGGGTTGTGACGTCACTCAGCACCCTTCAACATCGTAGGGGAACCGGACCGGTCTCATTCATTAGTGCTGCGTTTGTGCCAGTTTGTGCCGTTGAAAGTAACTTCCAAGCTGCTTTCATTCCTAAGATTCTTCTTCTTCAGGGTGTGACCTTGCCCAGCTCCCCTACAATGTCTTAGGGGAACCGGACTGATCTCAATCCTTAGTGCTGCGTTTTTGCCAGTTTGTGCTGTGGAAAGTAGTGTATGTGCTGCTTTCATTCCCAAGATATACTGTAGCGCCTTGTTTTTCGGGTGATCACGTGACCATGCAAGGTGACTTTGACCTCCAGTGACCCTGTCTTCCGAGTTCAAGTGCTCTGTTACTGGTGCGAGAGTAACAGTTCTGCAATTTTGTTTCTCTGTTTGCCCAGGTGGGGGGCGGTGGTTGATTTTTCTTTTAATAGCAATGTCTTCTGTGCATTTGTGTGAACTGGAAAATTAAAATTGAAATTAAGTAAATCAGCAAAATAATTTTTTTTTCACTTTATTTTCTGAACAGCCAATGAACCAAATATAAAAAACTCATCTTGGTCACTTGTGTATTTGTAACACACCATATATATAATGTACAAACATTAATTACCATTCTAAATCCAAAGTCTTGCATTGCTTTAAAAGCTTACTGCTGAATTTAAGAATTAATCATTTTATTAGTTTTATCAAAAAGCCATCTAAAAATCTAAGTTTACCATATGCTAAATTGGAAAGGTCTGAATACTTTTGCAAGACACTATATTTTCTTATTTTCAAGACAAGTTAGTGTAATAAGGTCTCTCATCAATAACTGAATAAAAAGCTTACAAGCCATTATTATGTTTTGAAAAGCCATTTTTATTGTTATAGTTTTTATAACATTTTTGAAATACAGAATGTATTGCTTTGATTTCTTAAAGAAGCATATATATATTTATATTGTTACACAGATTATTAAAAAAAAGCTTTCAATGGTTAACTTTGCTTTATTTTTTACTCAATAGTGCAGCAAAAGTGCACTTTTTCACCTCAGTCATCCAGACACATTTCCATGTTTTTCACTACAATTTATACACTATAAATGCATGTATATGGTAGTTTGGTGATTTAAGTTCCAAGGTCCAGTGGTTCTTCTTTATTGCATCAGCAAAATTTGGTCTTTTCTTGAGAGGGTAACTCAGAAGCTCCTATAAGAAAAACAAATGACTTTGAAACATTCTTATAATCATCATAATATAGTGAGACAGTTTTTTAAGACTACTCTCTGATACATTCTCATAGAATTTAATAGAAAACATTTGTCTTTCTGGACCACATTTTTTTTCTTTAGCCTCATTCCTTTTTGTCCATCATCCAATTCCCATTAAAACAAGCAAGCACCTTTGTTATGACATGAAACATGATATGTAACTTCAGAAATGTTATATTTAATAAATAAGCAAGGCAAGAAGGCAAGTAATTATGGTCTATGGGAATTATGTGTCACGATTGTAGTCCCTCCTCCTTAAGAGTGCTCGGCTCTTCCTTGTTTGCCTTATTCCCCGCACCTGTTCCTTGTTCTACCCTCCTTCCAGCTTCCCTTAAAAGCCAGGCACTGATGTTAATCCGGGCTCTGCATCTGATTTCCATATCGTGCGAGCCCGGGACCTGGTTGCGCCTGGCTCCGTTATGTTTTTAAGTTTCTATGCCTGTTTCTGTTCCCCTTGCCGGTTCCGACCTGGTTCCTGATTTTAATCTTTAGTTTTGGATGAATCACCTGGCCATGGACTTTTGCTTGTGTTTTTGGAATTCGCCTATGGACTGATTACCTTTTGATTATTTGCCTCGGCCACACCTCCCCCGTGCACCAGCGCACTTTGGACTCACCCCCCTGTTTTCATCCCCGTATTCCTGCATGACTTTTCCCCAGTGTTTCCTCACTATTCCAGATTGTGTCGTCCGCATGGGGTCCGGAAAGAACTGTTCGTTACATTATGATAAAGAACATCTGGTCTACTAACATAAACTGAAGAACATCAGATAAACCTAAAAAAGTATGGAATGCTATGGACTTGCAAAACAGAAAATAGTCAGAAAAAATAAGGTCACACACAAGCATTAGTGTGTTATAAAACGAGAACAAAATAATAATAGAAATGGCATTTTCAAATGGATGCAGAGCACAAAGCCAACTAATGACCAAGAAGAAATTAATTTCATATCAAGATGCTTATCCCCAGGTGGGTCTGAACTCTTAGCCCTTAGAGACTGGTCACACTCACATGAGAAGCTCAACACCACCCAGTGCTACATGGACCAAATTCATCAGGCTGTCTCAACCACCTGCCATTCTTTAACCTTGATTAGCATTGTATTTATGCCCTGCAGCGCCAATGCTCAGTTATTGAGCTGTTTTCAGCCACACTATATCCTGATCTGAGAGTTCTGTTTTCTACTCCCATCCTGCTTACTGGTCTTGTACAGTCCCCCTCTTGCTTCCCATCTCTGCTGCTGGCAGTCTTGTTCAAGTCCACTTCAATTTCCCTTTACCTACCAGCACAGCTCCAGCTATCTATGCCTGTTCTTTCCTGCAATTTTGGAACCTTCCATCAGTCTTCACCTGAGAGACCTTCTGTGTTTCCGTCAGACCCTATTTCTGTACTGCATCAACCTCTTTGTACTTTGTTTTCCACTATACAACAAATTATAGGCTAAACCATGCATATGAATCCCCCAGTTCCTTCGAATCCCACCAGCCTTTTTCCATCTAGCCATGATGTAACAAAGCTGCTATCCAGAAAGAATATGAGTTGATGATTTCTAGCTGTTAACCATTACTGTATTTACTATGACCATTCTCTACCCCCAAAAGGATGCATGAATTTGCAACAAAGTATATTACTAAGGCATAAGATGTACAAAACACAAAACATTAATACCTGTTTATGTTGTTAACATAGTGAACACTGGTGAATGCAATGCATAGACACAAAGAAGACATAATTTTGGGGTGGTCTTCATTATACAGCTGCCATATGAAGGCAATTACAGAGGAGAGCTGTTTTAAAAAAACATGAACTTGATGATATAGTGAGAAGTTGTATTTTTTGGTGAATAATCACCACACATATACAGTACATCTAACCAGAAGTGTCATGTTAACTTTTTCTAATTATACAATTAATAAGGTAGCACTGTTAATAACTTTATAAGTATTTCATGTGTCATTTTTTTAAAACATTATTTACAATGACCAGACTTTGATTAGTACTTTGTTTCAGTAGTTTAATGTTGCTTGAGAACAGGTGGATCTCTGACTTGATTCAGTCCTGGGTCATGGCACTATCCAACTGTGAGCCAGGGTTACCCAAGCATTGGTACACAATTGACTGAGAGCTGGTACAGAGTTCGTCAGGATTCTTTTGCCTCTTAATGACTACATGACCCCTGTGGCCTCTGATGTGTTTGGAGGCATGTTGCTATTCATGGAAATGTCTCTCTCCTCCAATCAGATCTGAACCTTCAGTATGATGCTACTGTATTATATTGTATTATACTACACCTGCAAGTCAGTGATGTGTTATAAGCTAAATAGTTCATAGATATTTCAGAATATTCCTTGGCTCAGAGTAGAGCCAAGGATGGAGGGAGTACAAAACCTACCTCAACCTGTTGCTAAAACCAATACTCTAGTTTCTTACAAGAAACATTTGGATGAGATTCTTGGATCAATTAGTTGTTACCTTATAACTATATAATTAAGCTATAACATGAGTACTTGGTTTATGAAAAAACATCTTCTGCACCACAAACTGGACATGTCACCTATGAAAAGAGAATTTTGTGAACTCTTCAATCTGTTTTCAAAATAGAGTAGTGAACAAAATGCTCTATGATTTTAGAAATTGCAGAATTTCCAAACGTTCTGTCCATGACATCATGATGTGATCAGAGTCTCCATAATTTAAATAATTTTCTCCATGACACAGACTCACTACACAGATAATATTGTTTTCTGCTGTATGATTATTGGTTTTGAAGAGCAGGGAGCTAGGGATTTTCTTCAAAAATAGCCACCAGATCAAATATTAGTTACTGCAGTGTGCCAATGTGTAGCTGGTTGCATTTTTTTAAGGTAATAAAATAAACTTTTTTTTTTACAAAATACCATTTATATTGTAACGCAACGGGGCCTCAGGCGGGCTACCTTGCCGCATTAGGTCGGCCCCGCACCATCCGGGGCTCGAACCCGGGACTCCCGCGTCGCTCAGCAGTGACCCAGCCCAGTGAGCTAAAGAGAGATCTCCCTACAGCCCAGTAGCTGTAGTCCTGCTATCACAGGGAAGGGCGGTGATGTCACCTGCTCTGGTACGCCGGCTCTTACACAGTGCCTGTCGGCCGTAAGCGTTACACTCTCCCCCGCTTAAATCACCGTCCCCAGCAAAGGGCTATCCCACCCCGCTTCTGACACCAATGTAACACAACAGGAGCTCAGGCGGGCACCCTTGCCACATTAGGTCAGCCCCACACCATCAGGGGCTTGAACCCAGGACTCCTGCATTGCTCAGCAGGCACCCAGCCCGGTGAGCCAAAGAGAGATCTCTCAACAGTCCAGTAGCTGTAGTCCTGCTATCACAGGGAAGGGCGGTGACGTCACCTGCTCTGGTACGCCGGCTCTTACACAGTGCCTGTCGGCCGTAAGCGTTACATCTTTTTATGCATTCCTACCCATCCAAGATAGCACCTGCACCACAGCAGATCACCAAAGTTTGTGGTATATTTACAGTATATGTAAGTAATGGACTTTGATTATACCATTTATCCTGTAGATATTTTTCATTCTTTAAAAATAGCTCTGTTAACTAAGGAAGCATTTATAAATGCAGTATTTAACATATAGCCTTTGAATTGTCAGTGCTGACATAGCTACTGATAACAATGCTGCTCCTATCAATAATATAAAAAAATATATTCTCCTCTTTCAGTTACTAATGTGATAGCAGTTTTTGCAAGTATAAATATTGCTTTATAAAGAATACACATTGTATGTTCCTCTAGTTTTCTTTTTAAGATGCTATTTCACATGAAAATGAATACTAAATGTACTTAAAGTGTTATGTAAAATGATTGTAGAAATATAAATTGTGATACCACAGGTGTAATTTTGGAGTGGCACTACTTTTCTTAAGCGTTTTTGACTGTATCGAAGATGGTCACTGAAGGAAAGTGGAAAATGGAAAACAGTGATATGAGACTGTTCCAGGCAATATAGACTGATTGTTGAACTGCTAGAGAAGAGCGTCAGAGGGGAAAGTACTGTAAGACTCTCACTGTACACTGAACACTGTGTTTAAACTCCTACAATGCTTTGTTCAAAAGCCTGAGAAATGAGAAAAAATGCTCATAAACAGATAAGGCTGGAAGTGTGGAGTTAATGAACCATGTTGTATGTAAACAATCTCTGTATGTAAACAAACCATTTGAAAGTTATTTGGATTTCAAACTTGCTTTGTTAAACCTTGAGGAAAATGGCAGTGGAAAATAAACAGAACCTGGGGGGCAAGGTGCTCTTGCTCCTGAGGAAGGACCACAAAGAACTCCAAATAGACAAGGAAGGAAAGATGGACATAGAGCTCAAGATTTGAAATGCCCGAATAGACAGAGAGAACATTTGATGTGATATGTACTGTATAGCAACTCCCAATATTAAGGTAGAAAATGTTAAATATTATACTAAATTAGATGTTCAGGAAAGCTGTATTAATTGTATGACCAGGATTAACTTTTTACACAGGATGACAATCTAGGGAGTGTTTATGACTTACCTTCAATGCCTGTGATCCTTTGTACAAGCACTGGCACAAAACAGTCCAAAGCCCCATAGTGCCCAGCCTTAAAAACATGCTTGGCATCTGAAGCAATATCATTCAGCTCTGCTGCAGTTTTGGGGTTATTGAATTCACTTCCCACCTGAATATAAAATATGATTGCAAAAATAGCAATGTTACTTGCTAGAAGATTACATTCCAAAGTGTTAATAAAGTGTTAATAAAGGAAAAAACATAGTAGTGATAAAATTCTAGTTGTCCATACATATTTATTACTATAAGAACCTACCCCTATAGCAAAGCGGGTAATATTTCTTATTTTCGGTGAACTCAAAACATCTTTGAGATTCATGGGGTCCAGTAATATCCGTCCATCTGTCAACACAGTCATAATCTTCTTGGCATCCTTTTTTGATCCATTTTCAGCAACAAAAACATGTTCCCTGTCAAATAAAAAGCTTCCAATGTAAGTTTCCATTATATATTTTTCACTACACAGTGTCATTTAAGAGTATATGTGTTTATCCATATAACACTTTCCAATGCTGGATTATTACTGATTTATAACCTGCACTCTGATTAACCCACTTTTGTCCACCTAGAATTGGTACACCTTTGTTTTTGAAAGGTATTATACTGTTGCTGATATATTCTGTTTGTAATTTATTGTTCTTACCTCCTTTATTATGTTTTTATTGTTTTCATATGTATTGTTTTCACGCAAATTCACCTGGATATGGAAGTGTCTAAAAAATTGATAATAGTACTGATAATCTTAATGGGGATTGTATGTGGCAGTTAGCAATTCTTCCCAACAGCTCCTGGAAAAGCATTCCATATGCTTTCTGTGTGGAATTTGCTCATTCTCCCTTTTTTATATTTTTTTATTTTTTAGTGGGGGTTCCTACCTTCCAAATTCAAGTTGGCTGTATTAGTTAGTGCCTTTTGATTCTGTGTATGCATGTGAGTACCCTGTAGTGATGGATGTCCTGTTCAAAAAATAATTTTGCAGCCTATACTGCCAAGATGAATTCTAGGTTGCTGCATTTCAACCTTGGAATGAGCACTTTCCTTACAATGGATACATTTTCAGTGATCATGTTTGTGAGAAAAATCTCTAACCTTCTATTATACTCATAACATGTATTTCAAAATTGTTGCTAACTTTTAGTCTAAAACATTTTGCAATGAAATGTTGTATATTGATATACTGTACTTACAGAACATAATGAATGGCAGAAGCAGTTCTTGTAGACCTGTATATCTGAGTTATGTTTTTAACTTTATTTACAGCAGTTGCAGGAGGGTCATTTACATTGAGGGAAAGTTTCTATTTTTTCTATTTCTATTTTTTTTGTTGTGTAGTCCACACAGTAACCTAGCATCTTAGACCTATGTTTAAAGTACTTGGAATGCAGCTGAAAGGGGTCTTCTCTGATTAGCAGCATATCTTCGTGGGTATACAACACATATCAGGACATTGTAAGTTTGGTCCATTCTCAACTTCCCTAATGATGGTAGCATAGCGCCTCACCATTAGGTACCCAAAAATTGTTGCTAACTTTTAGTCTAAAAACATTATGCAATGAAATGTTGTACATTGATATATTGTACTTACAGAACATAATGAATGGCAGAAGCAGTTCTTGTAGACTTGTATATCTGAGTTATGTTTTTAACTTTATTTACAGCAGTTGCAGGAGGGTCATTTTCATTGAGGGAAAGTTCTGTCCTTATATCACTTCCATACTGTACAACAGCAAATCTGCACTATTAAATAAATGAACAAAAGGAAGATATCTTCATCACAAAAATGTTTTAGAATACAATCAATTGTCTCTTTATGTGCTTTTAATTTGTATGTGGTTTAATGTGCTTCGAGAATCTAAACCAGACCCTAATTTAGAATTTAGTTCACAAATTAATAAAACTATATAAACTTCTTACATGAATAAATGTGTGTAATAGTTTTTATTAAATTAATTATTATACATATTGTTATTTTCTGAAACAAATCTACCGCATACATTGAGAATAACCTGTAAATAGAGACAATAATATTTTACATTAAAATTAATGTTTTGGTACTAACAAATTTAATTTCACACACAATAAACACCACCGTCTGGTATAAAGCAGTTTGGCAAATGACATGACTTGAAATGACACAATAAAAACATTTTGCTTTGTTTGATTCAATAATTTTAATGAAGTTTTAACAAAGGTTTGGGAAATGGACAATACTTGTACTTTCTTCTATGTAAGTGTAAGTGCCTGATAACCTTCTCAATGTGTTGCTCCTACACCTCTTCCTACTATCCACATGCTCACTATCATGAATGAACTGCTTTGCCACTATCCTCAAATCCCTTCTCCTTCTCATCTCCATACATCTAGCACCTTCACAGGTTAGGGTTTCCATTTTCTCACTGCCTCAGCAGTCCTAGCTACGGAGTACCATGGAATTTCTGCCAGATTTGAGAGACAAGCTTTAGGTGATATCCTGCCCTTCTTTAGGGCAAACTACTTTAGGCCAACCTAATTGTTCCTCTCATCCTCCCATAGCAACCAGCTCATCAACTATGTTAATGACTCTTCCACCAGCTAAACCATCCTTTCTGCCAGCAGACTTGAAGCAAGTTGCACTACCTTCTTCATGGCTTTCATGGAAACTGGCCTCCCTACTCCGCTTATACTGGTACTCAGCCTTGTTGCTCATCCTTCTCCACTCAACCGACCCACTCTGATGACACACTTTACAGGACTTCAGTTCAAGCCGGAATCCTGGCTGTAAACTTCATCACCTATCAATCCATCAGTCCTAGCAATTTCTTATGTGTCACCTTTGAATCTTTCTTTAAAATCCACTGTACCAGTAAGGCATATTATTACCAATATTACCAGCAGCCATATCACCCTGCAACTCATAACTGGCAACCCACTGAAGCTAAGCAGGTGTGAGCCTGGTCAGTACCTGGATGGGAGACCTCCTGGGAAAAACTAAGGTTGCTGCTGGAAGAGGTGTTAGTGGGGCCAGAAGGGGGTGCTCACCCTGCGGCCCATGTGGGTCCTAATGCCCCAGTATAGTGACGGGGACACTATAGTGTAAAACAGGCACAGTCGTTCGGATGAGATATAAAACCGAGGTCCTGACTCTCTGTGGTCATTAAAAATCCCAGGGCATTTCTCGAAAAGAGTAGGGGTGTAACCCAGGCATCCTGGGAAAATTTCCCATTGGCCCTTACCAATCATGGCCTCCTAATGATCCCCTGCTATGAACTGGCTACATTACTCTGCTCTCCTCCCCACTGATAGCTGATGTGTGGTGAGTGTTCTGGAGCACTATGGCTGCCGTTGCATCATCCAGGTGGATGCTGCACATTGGTGGTGGTGGAGGGGAGTCCCCATTACCTGTAAAGCGCTTTGAGTGGAGTGTCCAGAAAAGCGCTATATAAGTGTAAGCAATTATTATTATTATAAAAAAATAATTTTCATGATTTCTATTTTTTTTTTTTGTTGTGTAGGCCACACAGTAACCTAGCATCTTAGTACTTGGAATGCAGCTGAAAGGGGTCTCCTCATATCAGGAATTGTGTCCATTCTCAACTTCCCTAATGATGGTAGCATAGTGCCTCACCATTAGGTACCCAAGAATGGAGACCATTTTTATTAAAACTGTGGATCAAAGAACAGGTCAATTACCCAAATAATGACCAGCCAATGGGGAGCAAAAAGACTACACTTGATGATGTCATAACTAATTACAATTTCCTGGTTTAAAAAGTACTGCACAATTTATTTCTCTCTTCATTGAACCTGGCAATCTGTCGACGTTACCAATCTGAAGCCAGTCTGAATCAGGACTTTTTCAAGATGTCAGACTGAGAGAGTCCTTCCTTAAACACAAAAATATACTCAAGATTCTCTCTGTTATCTATCAATTGCTATTCACCTAGCTACAGCTAAGAAAAATTCTTGCTCTGCACCCTGGCACATAGCTGCCAAGATGAATAGATAATAGACAGCTGTAAAAAATCCAGCCCAGCTCTTTCATCAGTGGGAATTTAAATTGTGAAACAAATCTGAAAAAAAAATGATTTTTCAAGCAAATCTTTCAATATAAACTTTAATATTCACATTATAATTAATTTTTACACTATTATTCCAAACTTGTTTAATAAAATTTAGCTCATGACAGTAACTGAACATCAAGAACAAGTAAAGGTTTATTCCATGCTGAAAAGATAAGAAAAGAAACAACGTTTCGGCTGTGGAGCCTATCAATTTGTCTTCGAAAATATGAAAGTGATTAAATATATGAGATTAATATAAATTAGGAGGTAGACAATAACAAATGTTATAGTTGATCTACAGTTGATCTAGTATATGATGTTATGAATTTCCATCTTTGTAATTCCTGGGTAAATAATCAACCATTTGTTTCACAGCAGATCGACTCACCTATATTGAGAGTTTAAAATGAGATAATTTTGAGGCTGTAGTAGCGTGAGTGTATATAATTTACTGTAACATTTCAAAATTGGAACAGTAAATTTCAGGATTCCTTTGATCATCACTTGTTTCTTGAATTGCAATGTACAAATTAATTAATACAACTAAAAAAACTTTCATTCCAGTGGCAGATAATAATAATAATATCAATTTATCCACCCTTCTTCACCACTCCTTTGATTAATTTCTTGTCTCTGTAACTTTGAAATGACCTCTGTATTCCCAGTCCGCTTAACAGTTCTATATCGTCACTTGTTTCTTGAATTGCAGATGGCTACCTATATTATCTGCAAGTCATCCTCCCATACCTTCTTGCAGTACAACCTAATTAATTACCTTACCACTATGTCCTCAGTCTTGTACCACCAGTCCTCCTTACATTCCTTCTCACAATATTGTTTCCTTTCAGGGTGACTTGAAGTGGACATGACGTCTATAATAATTTGAAAACAAGCACATCGTAACTTTTCCAAAATAGCTACAACTACAACTTTTGTGTACCTAATTTTTTTATTTTCAGCTAACACATCCGGCAACATAAATATATTATACTGTATATAACATCTAACCCAACACAAGTGCCACATCTTCTTTGGCCAGTGAAGATTCCTTGGGCAGCATGATTTGGCATGCTAAATCATAACGTGTTTAGTGCACCTAGCTCATCATGGCAATGAGTTTTGATGTGCATTTTTAATGGCTGCATCTGTATACAAAGGCATTGGAGCAAGGTTCATGCACAATTTGTTTGTCCCCGTATCCTAACTCTTCCACAAAAGAATCAGCCTCCATAAGTATTACAGCACTTACTGACATCTATTTACATTTCTTTCATTGCCTCCGAACTCAGCCTGTTATTTAATTTCTGTGTGATCCTCACTGGCGTTTCTACTTCCGTAAAAATCTTCAACAATTTTTTAGTCCACAATAGCTAACCCAGACTAAAAGAAAGTAGAGAGGATTTCATGAACATCTTTCCTGTTTTTCCTCCATTCCTTCACCATATCCAGTCCATTAAATGTTGCCACACAAATGTTTTCTGGCACAATCAAATTATTATTGACATCTGAGGCCTCATAACTCTGTTACCCTAAGTATTACAGATGACTACAGTTCAACTTAAAGCTGTCGCAGCAGTCATACAGTTTCAAATACCTTGTCTGAAGTATGAATCTTTTTTATGCTTTACCTTTGCTAGGGAAAGGTTAGGATTCCTTGTTGATATAATGCTGAGCTCAGCTTTCTGACAAAGTGTTTTAAAAAAGACTCAGGTCTGGCCTCAAGTCAAAACTTAGACTAGGGAGAAACTCAGAGTCTCAAAGTGTGCTTGTCCTTGGTTGTAGCTGCAACATTGAACACCTCATTGATAGGCATTGGTGTCAACAAAAGTCTACAGTACCTGTATTATTCAATTGATCAAGTAAAATTACATTTGGAAGAACTCTTCATAAAACCTCTCTTGCTGCATAGAAAGTCTTAGGGAGCATTTTGCTTTGCTAAGTCTATCTTTGTACAGAAGTCACCTTTAGCTAAGTTTATTTCTGACTGTTAGTAGTTCAGACACTGATTGTCACAGTCACATAATTAGCTCGTCAGATTGCCAGGAGTCCTGGAGGTTGAGAGAGTGGAGAGGGAAAGCAATTCCCGATTAACGTTTTAAGTCAAGAAACAAAACAACTGATTTGTTGTAACATCATGAGGTGTAGTAATTTTTCCCACCAGATAGGTTCCTCATTGTGGATAGTCCTATTCCTTTCAGTGAGTTATTGACAGTGATCTTTATTCAAAATTCCATATCTGTCTCCCTCTTGGAATGGTAAACAAAGAGAAATTCAACCTAATTTATGATGTCCTGGTATGTGTCAGAATCCCATCACATCCTATTTAGCAGAGGCCTGTGTGACTAACAGTCCTAAGAAAATGATTTACAGGCACTATGCTGTGTGAGGCTTATTTTCAGTTCAAGGCAACATAAAGATGGTTATTAAAACCTTTCTGAACACTTAATTCAAATTGTATGAAAGTCATAGCCTAGCCGCTACTTCTCCTTATTCAGAACTGATAGTCCCATAAATCATCTGCTGCATCCCCTTTTCTTTATAGCCCAAAATAATGTCCTATAAAACCTTCCTTCTCAACACATTTACAGTACACATACTGTTAAGCCTGTAAAGGTAACTAAAGTTTTCATGAAACATTTTACTCCTCCTTTCCTTTGTCTAATATTTAGATTTCTACCTGCATCAAACCTTATAATATAAACGTCAACCATTATAATGTACTTATATGCCCTTAGGTGTTTCCATTACTTAATGGCATTATCCACATATTATTTTTTCATATGCAAGTAAATTAATTCTTAAAGTGGATAAAAGATATGGTTTGAATTATCCGTCCAAACACACATAACCATTAACTTGGTGCATATCCTCATTCCGTTACTGTTAACTAGAATATTGTGAGTTTTAATGGCCTTATCCCTGTGGTCATTTCCTTTGCCAAACAGTTTAAAGCAAATCTAAAAAGAATGACTTATTCTGTTTTATTATTATTTGGATTGTAATGATACTTGAAAGCAGGTAAACTCTTTGTAAACGATATAAGATCTCTTATATTGTAATATGAGAAAGCTGTGTAACCACCCAGGACATCCAACAATATTTGCGAAGATGTTCCTGTAGATCAGTGATACTCAAACTTTTTGGACCAAGTACAGTACCATCTCAAGTATAGTACCAAACCAAAGCCAAACCAAACCAAAGGTGGTCCAAGTACCACCTACAAGTCATCTTCTCATAGGAACCCCAGAAAATCTCAATGACCAACATGAGCACACACTCACATACACATATGATAAAAATAGCACTGAGCACTTATCATTTCAGTGACAGGGGTGAGCCTGTTTAGTTGAGCAAAGCAGATGTAAGTTCATTGGTTGAGCTTTGATACAATTAGCAACTTTGACAGCACAGTCTAACAGATTTTAAATCCTCAGGCATTTTCCTGACTGCCAAGACACGGGTGGATGCTGCAGTGCGTCCAATTCATATCTGGAGCAACCTTTCTAATTTGTGCAACAACACCAATGTGTCTACCTGTTATCGCTCTAGCACCGTCTGTACAAACTCCTATGCATTTTTTCCAGTCGATGCCATTATCTTCGATAAATTCATTCAGAAGCTGAAATATGTGCTCTCATATAGTTCTTGTTGGTAGAGACTTAGGGAACAGAAAGTCCTCATGGGACGTGCCCTCAAACTCATGTATAATGGAAACGAGCAAATTGCCCAAATAAATGGCATCTACAGAATCATCTTAAAAATTGCAGTGAAAAGCATCTGCTCATCTTAACATGCTCTATCAGCATACTTTTGAAATCATCTGCCAATAATCAATAATTCTATGAGTGACTGTGTCATTCGAAAGGGGCAGCAGGTCGAGCTGTTTAGCAACTTTTTCTCCACACATAATACAGTGTGTCAGTTCTTTAGTAATCCGCAAGCTTGCATTCTTTCCCGTTTCCGTTTCAGGAGTCCATCTCAGAAGTTAAAAGAAGCTTTTATTTCATGTGCATAGGAGCGAAACACAGAGACGCTTGGTGTATTTTTCTCATATTAACCTAGAACAATCCTTAAATATTTTTCTATTATCACGCTTTCCTGTGCTCACAAGATTGGTATTGTTCCAAATTCACACACATTCTCCTACCTTCCTATTTGCTGGAGATAACTTTATTTAAAATACAATTGGCCACTTACGTTTGTACCAAGCTCTTGTGTCCACTCAAGCATTAGCGCTAGCTGTATCGTATTATGTAGGCTGTGTATTTGACACATAAACTCATTTTATTAAAATAGAAAATATGAAAATCCATCCCAATTTTTCAGTGCACACAACAGATTTCCAGTGTCATCTGGCATACCACCTGGGGGCGCTCCACAGTTTGAGAACCATGGCTGTAGATTGCATAATACAATAGGACTAGATCCACAGATGGAATGGCTGTACTTTAAATAGCACACACATGCACAGAAAGGTCTACACACTATGTCTTTTTAGACACTGCCCCAGTGTAGAACAAAATCCAGCGCCCAAGAGCTTTAAGGCAGTAGTGCTGTTACACTACCATGTTGCCTATAAAAAGGTATTTGTAATGATTTTATTGTACTGATCAAATCTATTGTGATACAGATGCAGCCATTCAAAGTGCACGGTACAGACACGTACCGGAGGTAATTGGCTACGGCCTCGCGCATCGTGACGTGCGTTGACACAAAATACCGCGGTACGTGATTGGTTGACCGACAGGGGCACTCGTGGTCCATTGGTCGGTCGTAGAAAGATTTAAATGTCTTTACTGTGCCCGTTTTAGTATTGAATATTTATATGGAATTTAACCACTGAAGGGAAATCTTAGTAGCTGAGCATAAAAAGAACAGGAGCATACTGTAACGCGTGTGAAGGCCATAAACGATATTAATTTTGGAACATAAACATACCGTATATGGCTGGTCTCGGTACTTTAAAGAAAAAATACACACCAGTATTCCATTTCTCCCTAAACATTTTAAGCATCGAAGTCTTTAACTAATTTGATTAAAAGGGAATATAATATGGAATCGCGTATCTAAAGAAATTCATGTAGCGCAACACAAGAATAGTACACGCTGTACGATGTCTGTTGATAATGTTTGTAGGGCTTTTTCAACACTCCTCATGTGGCGTTGTGGGTTAGGTTCCTGACTCCCACATCACGCGTTGCGTGTTCGAATCCAGCTGAAGCCATGACTTCTTTTTTAACAAACATTTCTTTGAAAAAATAAAACGTTTCCCTGGGTCAGAGATTAAATAAAACTTCACCTGCACCAAACAAATTTATATTTCTAAATATCACAACATGATCGAATTTAAGTCATTTTAATAACAATGAATAGTCACCTATGCGTTACAATATAAACATTTATATTGATTTAAATCGCGTTTAAATCGCCTTTATTTAAAACCCATAAATAAAGCTGATACTGTTTAGACTTTTAATTATTTAAAACTGTATTACAGCAGCACAATGCACAATGTAACGTAAATCGCTATCTTTGTCTTCTGCGTAATAATGTTCACCTCTCTGTCCAGCAAATTAACAATAGTAATAATAATGAACTTTATTGTATATGGCGCCTTTAAAGGTGGCTCCTCAAAGCGCTTTACAGGATAAAAACAATAACAACAATACTGTTAGGCTGGGCAAACGATTTTTATTTATTTTTTTTAAAGAAATACAAAATGAGATATAACGATTTGTTCCGGCTTAGACATTAACGAAGAGCATAACGAAGGTCATAAAGGTCATAAACTATATTAATTTTGGAACATCAACATATTATGTAAACTGTATGTTGCTGTTATTGGCATTTTAAAGAAAAAATATTGTAAAATCCTGGGTTCGGTACAATGATTCAGGCATTCATGTGAAGGACAACAGAGCTTTCACTGGCTCAAAAAGACAAAAAGAATAACGGACACAGCGCGAGCCTGCATTCTCTCCTCAGCCGTCCACACCACACTTTTCCCTGGGTCAGAGATTAAATAAAACTTCACTCGCACCAAACAAATTACCACACACATGTTAACCCAAATATGTCTCACAATACTTTTATGGTACATTACTTTGCTAAAATGTATTTAAAAATAAAAACGATTACAAATGCCAGCAGAGAGAGAGACACACACACAGTTCTTCATTGTCAAAAAGTAATTGTTTTTTACTTTGTCAGCACCCAGACAAACGCAAACGCGTTATTAATGAAATGCTTTTATTCATTCTTAATCGAACTCACAAGTTGTCATCTGCTGTTGAAGCTCTGTGAGACTAGACTCGCACATGGCTAGACTTGACTCGGCTCTGGCTTTCCCATCTATACCGATGCACTGCAAGTACAACCCCCCTCTCTGTGGGAGTGCTGGCTGTGACGAATTAAACTGGTTTCACAGGTATTTTCAAAGTAGAAGGGGGCGAGATTTCCAGCAAAAGACACCTCCCCCCTTCAAAAACCCAGTAAGTACAGTACTTACTAGTTAAGAAAGCTAGGCTCCTCAATTAAATCGCTTTAACATGCTAATGCGTTGGTGTAACAGTCCGGGCGTGGCAAGCTTCTAATGTCTCCCGACTACGGCGAAAGGAACCCTTCTTTCATTGGAAGACAATGAACATATTCTACCCGTACATGAGAATATAATGCTGGCGCGTGGGCGCGGTGGGGTGCTGTACCAGCTGTCAAAAAAAAAGTTGTTTTTTTTTTTAAGTCAATTGAGTGTCCATAATATTGCAGTAAGTGAAAAGACCACGAGCATTCTTCCTCCCCCTACATTCTCAGAGTAGAATAGAATTTATTATTAGCACAATTTATTATAGTGTTAAATTTAATATTATTGATTACTAATAATTTATGCTAACACCTAGCTTTCTTAACTAGTAAGTACTGTACTTACTGGGTTTTGGAGGGGGGGGAGATGTCTTTCACTGGAAATCTCGCCCCCCTCTACCTTGAACTCCCCCCTGTGTATTGTCCATTTAGGGCAAGCGAGAGAGAGTGTGCTGTCCTTTGACAAAACAAGGCTCGCCAGATAATGTGAATCGAAACCTGTTTTTCTAGCTTTTAAAGTCGTGCGATGTGTAAGCAGGAACACATCATTGTATCTTACATATGAAAAATACATAATATAGCTCCCAAACAAACGCAAACGTGTTTTTAATAAAATGCTTTTATTCACTCATAATCTGACAATTTCAGGAAGACTAAGGAAGGACTAAGGAAATTGTCATCTGTTGTTGAAGCTCTGTGAGCTCGGTGACTTTGAGACCACTTGTTATCCCAAGTTGTTTGAATCGCCACAATTCAAATAGAGAAGAAAGAGCTGACTGACAAGATTGAAGATGTGGCTGTCAATGTTGGATTAAAAAAAAACACGTTGCCCGACGTTAGTTGCATTGCTTGAAAAACAATTTTATTTCGAGAGACTGGATAAGTAATTCAAGTGTTTTTTTAACTTCCTGAAAAACAAGTCATAATTTAACAATATGTGCAAACGTTTTTTTATGATATGTTGTTGTTGTGAATGTCTGTGGAGTGTATCTTATTTGCCTGTCTGTCCTGGCTGTGCTCTCTCGCTCGCCCTCCCCCCCCCCTCAATTCAATTCAATTCAATTCAAGGTGCTTTATTAGCATGACAAATGGGTACAATCAGTGTTGGGTATTTACTTTGTAATCTGTATTGCTTTGAGATGCCACTTTTAAAGGTGATATATAAAATCAAGGCTTTAACTTGCTTTAACTCCGCAAGTCTGAGTTCTTGTGTCCGTCCTATCCGACCCCGAAAGTATTACAATATGTATCTTTATAGCAGGTGGTATACAGCTTTTTAGTATAGATTACACTTTTCTAAAATGTATTTAAAAAATAAAAACGATTACAATCTAATCTTTCCACGTTTGATCCCAAGATCCCAAGAAAAATAAATCTAAACAGGGAGAAAGCTATGCTGAACGTTTATTAAGATACTTAGAAGACAAAGATATCAATTTATGTTGCATTTGTCTGATTGTGAATCAAAAAACACATATATTTAAACAAGCGTTTGCGATTTAAATCAAAACGCGATTTAAATCAATATAAATGTTTATATTGTAATGCATAGGTAACTATTCATTGTTATTAAAATGACTTAAATTCGATCATGTTGTGATATTTAGAAATATAAATTTGTTTGGTGTGAGTGAAGTTTTATTTAATCTCTGACCCAGGGAAATGTTTTATTTTTTCAAAGAAATGTTTGTTAAAAAAAAAAGTCATGGCTCCGGCTGGATTCCGGCTTGTGTTGCGGTACATGAATATAATTATATCGTTATTAATTTCTTTAGATACGCGATTCCATATTATATTAGCAGAAAAGCTTAAAACTACCACTTTTTTACATGCTATTTCACATGTTAGTTAAAGACTTCTATGCTTAAAATGTTTAGGGAGAAATGGAATACCGGTGTGTATTTTTTCTTTAAAGTACCGATTCCTGGAATCTGACTGGCTGACACCCTTCTGAAGTGGTTCCATAATATCTGGTATACGGAAAAGAAAGCGTTGATAAAAAAGCCTGGATTCTCATGTATCTGATACAAGTATCTTTTAATACAGTCTTTGATGTGCTCTTGAGGATCCTTGTGATATTTTGAGCTCTGGTTGAATGATAAGTGTCGCAGTTTAAATAATTTTCGTAGTTAGAAATTATGAAACGCTCTGTTAAAAGCAAGGGAGTTTTTATGTCCGTTACAGTAAAAGAAAATGCCTGACAAAGTAGGGCTTGGACAGATTCCAAGTGCTTGTACAAATGTGCTAAAGAAATTAGCAAAAAAAGTAATTCCTTTATCGTATTGGCTAGCTAATGTCCTGTCCTCGTTAGTTAGATCTACGAAATGCTGTGGTGTTTGTCAAAGAAAAAACTAAAAGTATTTTCGTTTAAAATGATGGTTAGAAAGAATGTGGACCAGCGTAATACTTTGAGTTTACAGCTTGTCCAAAGTCATTGATTATTAATACTATTAATAATATCTTCGGTAAAGGCTTTGATGCATAAATATTTCTGATAAAGGTAGGTTGTGTACTTTTGTCCAACTGAGCAATCTTGCTTTCATAAAATATACCAACTTTTTAATGACTGATGATTAACATGCTGTAATACACAGTTTAAATTTAAAAGCTCAAATGCTGTACATGAGAGGTTAAGCTTTATTGGCTCCTCCTGGCGGTTTTACAAGGTGATCCGGATACTTTCCGGTATGACGTCAAATGATGCGATATACCGCGTGATACTGCATTTTGATGCGACACGCCCACCGGGGTATACCGCGAAATACCCCACCCATTTTGAATGGCTGCATCTGTATGGTATTCTATAGAATCGTTCAGAGAGTAATTTGTTAAAAAATCTCAAAAAAGAGTAGACACTTTACAAATAACAATAAGGCCTCTGGAAACATCATCAACAAACAACACACACTGTCCGGTCTTTAACAGATAAAGAAAAGTTCTATACCTAAATTCTTTGTATCTTATCTTGTTCTTTTGTACAATCATCAGTCAATCCATGCAAAAATTACAAAAAACATTCCCCCTTTTCTCAATGACAGAATTATTTTTAATGTAATCTTCCATACAGGTTTTGACTTCACACTTTTCTCCACCCCTCTACACTTTGCACTTCCTGAGTGGCCTCTCTGCCTCCTTCTCCACTTTTCCAGCTTTTGTTCTCCTGTGCTATTTAATCTTTGCTGTCTACCCTGTCTTTCTTACACCTGAAGATGGCTCTACAGCTGAAACGTTGTGTTTCCTTTCTTTTCTTTTCAGCATGGAATAAACCCGTTACCTGTTAATTTGCAGCCTACGCATGCTGACACAGCTACCCACTTGAACTACTTAAACATATTTAAATGTGAAATTTTAGTTTGGAATTTTTTGGTTGTTTTGCAATATTATCAAATTAAATAGCAAGATAAATCTGGACTTCAAGGGTAAATACCTCTCACATGAAGTGATTGTACTTCCAAGGGCATAGTGACAACAAAATATTAAATATACTGTAACTCTTTACATTTCATTCCTAAGATGACTAATGAAGAAAATCTTCACTTTTGCACCCCAAGAACAATCTTTATAGATATTGAAATATTGATATTTTAACTACTTACAATACTTACATTTGAGCAGTTTCTCCAAGTCTTTTGCATCACATTGCTAATGAAAGTTTTTGCCTTTACAAAGTCTTCGTGGGAAATACTTCCAGAACCATCCAGAACAAAGACAAATTCTGTCCCTGCAGCTGTAAGAAAAATTCTCCTCACTCAAGTTACAATTACTTTCACTCAGAATTTCTGTTTGTGCCAAGGTCATATATGCAGTAGCACAGCAAAATAATCAATCAATCAAGGTTTATTTATCAATGCACGACAATACAGCATACAGCGGTGGCTGTCGGCAATGAAATGCTTTAACAAGCTAAACAGATCACTTTTCTTTCTATACAATTCAAGAGACATTTGTACAAAGCACTATGAAACAATTATCATTATCATTTTGTTTATGTGACTATGTCTGTCAATAGTGGTAACCTTTGTAATAGTCATCAATTATTGTGAAACTTTTTACCCTTTAATTTATCCCAGTCTTAGTTTGGTTGAGAATTTAGTAAGTATTGATTTTCCATATTTTACAGGTTTTTGAGTGTTTACTTTTGAAAACAGCAACTGACCAGACATTTCCCTGGTGACCTTGAAAGTTTGTACCTGGAGTAATTAATGTATGATGTTCCCAAGCCACACTCAAGGATTTTCTATGGCAGAAATATAGATTTAGACTAGGTTGAACTGATTTTAAAAGTAGGTTGTTCAAATAAAGTACTGACAAAGTATGTATGCATTTATGTTGTTTGCAAGGCTTAAATATAAAAAGGATATTATAATGGCTATTTTTTTTCTAAAATACTGAAGAAGTCTGAAATGTCCTGAAATAATGTTTAATCATTAAAGCCTACTGTATGTACAACATAAGATCTTCCTGTTCTTTCATGACACTGGTTTAAGTTAGCTAGTGTATGTCATGGAGATGATCCATAAAAAGTTCAAAAGACTTGTCCTTGGATGCCTTTACTCTATATGTGGAGAAGGTGAAATGAGTTCTCATATATTCTGACTTAAAAAGAGTTATTATTGTGAAGGCAAAACCAGTCCAGAAACAATGTCTCAATCACATTCCCAAGAAACATTTGGGGAATGAGCTGCTGCTGCCCTCAGTCACCTGACCATTTGGGGGAAGACAATTAGCCAGGTGAATATTTAAGAGAGGAAGTAGATGCTTCTTGAGTCAGTCAGTAAATGAGAGATATCTGTCATCCAGATATAGAGGGCACAGCTGAATTCATGCAAAATTACTAGAGAGAGAAGAAGGACTGACCAGGAACACTGGAAATCTCAATCTGCGGACAAAGAAACAATGAGCGCTTGAATTGTCGTAAGTTTGTGATAAGTCAAAAGGAGAGCTTTGGAGTGGTTTAAGGTTAGGGTTATGAAACCCCAGGGAGAGACTAAAGTTGGCTTTAAAAAGTCTTAAAGATTGATTTTTGTTCATAAAGAGTCCCTGGAAGAGACTAATGTTTTGAAGTTGGTAAACCACAGCTGCATAGTGGGATACTTGGGCAGTGAACAAGTTACTTAGCAGCTCACGGAAGCGCTTACAGCCTTACTTACCATACATCTGTGTGTCTGTCCATGTCCATGTACCTACAATATTTTCTTTATATGATTTTGTTACTCACTGTGGGGCATCTCATTATTTGTAAGTACACTTAATTGATATTGAACCTTTCTGGATGGTGTGCCTTGTAATATGCACTAAAATCTCCCTTGCTAAGTGATTATGTGAAATCCAATAAAGCTGGAAAACTACAGTATTTAAGTCAATTTAAATGTTGGAAAATAAGATACTGTGAAAAAATATTTAGATTTTTTAAATTTTACTTGCATGTATTCTCTTTGCTAACTTCTATCAATATCTCATCAATCATGCTTACATAACTTCTTTAACATGAAGTTACAGTCATCAACTGATCATTTAAATTTATATTATAAACTAAAATTATATATAATAAAATTGTATTAGAAAGCAAATAATAAGTTGACAGCATAATTTAAACTATTTTACACATAATATTGACTTTGATTCAGAACAATGTTTCTGGAAATGTTTCTTAATTAACTTAATTCAAGACTTTAGCAATTTAATCACATACCTTCTTTAACCTGAAGGTCCACCTCACTGTATTCATCACGTACAAGAATTCTATTCACTCCACAGTAGTATTTCCCAGCGTCCTCCAGAGTAAGTCCGGTGATAGTCACAGTGAAGACTCTTGCTGAAGTGTCATCATACAGAGAGAATCTCCCCTCTGTAACACGAGTCTTGTCCTCTTCAGTTTTAATGAGATCAACACACTTGGTAGTAAAAAGTTTCTTTTCCTCTTTGCAGAGATACTTCTTGTTTGTTTCATATCCCTGTGAGTATATGCAGCTGATGCTAACAGTTCCACCTTGATCTCCTGTCACTTTGAGCTTGTCTGCCGACTTCACAGAACCCAGAGCTGTTAAACAAACACATGCCAGGTTATGAAAAAATGGCAACACGACTGCCCACAAGCAAAAAGTATAAAAGTGATATAAACCAACTTTCCAATACAATCACTTAGCTCTGCTTCTAAAAAGTACCAATGATAGTTTATTATGTGAGGCAAAGGATGCAATACTTCTATTCGATTCAAAGATATGAATATTCAAAGAAATCTAATATGAAAAGGGTAAAATGTATGTTTTAGTGGTTTGGTTAGAAACTAATGCCAGCAGCCATATCACCCTGGAGCTCACAATTGGCAACCTACTGAAGCTAAGGATGTGTGAGCCTGGCCAGTACCTGGATGGGAGACCTCCTAGGAAAGCTAAGGCTGCTGCTGAAAGTGATGTTAGTGGGGCCTGTTAGGGGGGCACTTACCCTGCAGTCTGTGTGGGTCCTGATGCCCCATTATAGTGACGGGACACTAAAAAGGTGCCGTCCTTCAGATGAAACGTTAAACCAAGGTCCTGACTCTCTGTGGTCATTAAAAATCCCAGGGTGTTTCTTGAAAAGAGTAGGGGCGTCAACCTGGAATCCTGGCCAAATTTCCCATGGGCCTTAATCAATCATGGCCTCCTAATAATCCCCATCTATGAATTGGTTTCATCACTCTGTTCTCCTCCCCACTGATAGCTAATGTGTGGTGAGCATACTGGCACACTATGGCTGCCGTCGCATCATTCAGATGGATGCTGCACATTGGTAGCGGTGGTGGAGGGGAGTCTCCATTACCTGTATAGTGCTTTGAGTGGATGTCCAGAAAAGTGATATATAAGTGTAAGTTATTATTATTATTAATTAAATAAATGTGATAATGGGAAAAATATGTAATGTGTTTTCGGAGAGATTGACCTTAATGAGGAAATGGCAGCCCAGGCATGAGGAGAATGCTGCCAAATCCCCCCCTCTCCACCCCACTGTTGTAGGGAGTGAGCTAGGGAGTTGCTTTTCACCTGATCAACAAAATAAGACAGTTGGGCTCTTTCTTTGTGCTGACATCCTGAATATTCAAGCATATTCAGTATCAAGCTATAGCTGGGACAAACTGATTTCTTCAACCCATCTATCTTTCAGCTGGAACCAAGAATAAAACTACATACAGGTTTTTAAAGACCAAAGTTCATCAAGGCACTTACTTTAGGCAAAGCTGTCCTCTGCAGAGCTTGGCAATGCTCTTTTCTCTACTCTCTTCTCTATGGGACACTCCCTGCACAGAAAAGTAGCTACCAAATTGGACCATAGACCAACACAGCCAGCTCTGGGAAGTTTAAACTCTTCAATGACATTTGGCCAACAGATGTTTGAGTATAAAAGTTTTTTTTCACATTCTGATTCTCAAGAATTGAACTGTTATTCAGTTTGATAGTTCACAACAGTACATGTATATTTACTTGTATCTGATAATATTAATGTGATGAAATTATATGAAACTGATAAAACCTACAAGTTAAATCTATATTTGTTAACACTGAAGTTATCAACACTTCTACTTTTAAGCCCTAAGTGAACTTCTTATATATTATATATATAATATATTCTTTTAAGTTTGTTGTTTGTTATGCATGTTTTGGTATTATGTCAATAAATTGTGTATTTTATATTTAGAATCTGTTAATTTGACTGTAAATTATTGTGTAATAGGTTTATTCCATGCTGAAAAGAGAAGAAAGAAAACATAACATTTTGGCCGTGGAGCCTTCTTCAGGTGTGAGCAGGCTCCACGGCTGAAACATTGTGTTTTCTTTCTTCTCTTTTCAGCATGGAATAAACCTATTATTTGTTGCTTTGCATCTTACGCAAGCTGACACAGCTACCCACCTGATCTACTGTAAATTATTATGTTTGATTTTGTTTTTAATTTTTAATTTAATGTTCCAATTTCTAGTTATTACAGTAAACTAAAACCCTCATATTACTACAGGTAAGGCAAGGATTGCGAGAAGGAAGACCTGGATGTGAGATTTTTATAGGTAGGCAAGCGGATATGTACAAGATTAGTTCCTCATGAACTCTTTTAAATGCTAAATGCCAAAATCAGGTGTTCAACAATAATATATACTGCAATATACTACAATACTTCTGGATTAGAAGATTAGGAAGAGAAGAATTTCCTACTTCCACCAGTCTGCTGTCTGCATATACAACATACAAACTGCATGCCCCACCCCCTTCCCCTCCAATGTGTGAAGTCTGTCTTGACTTTGTTGTTTAAGTGAGTGAGTGAGAAGACAAGAAATGTGATCTTTGTACACTTGTATGTTTCTTATAAGAATTATAATTCAGACTAAGAAATATAATTTTACTTTTAATTTATGAGAATGACAGTTTTGGTTTTATTACAATAAAAATAAACATCATATTAACTTTGACAGCATTGCTTGTTCCTGACCCTTATGAATCTATATTGTTAATGGCAATTGAACAGCAACATCTAATATGAGTGTACACAAGAGGCAACAAGCGAACATATTATTTTAACCTGCATTTTATTACCACATTAAAAGTGTTTTCTTTCATAAATGATGTATTTTGAGAGAATTTATTTTGCCCAATTGAGCAGTTAGAGCGATCCACAATATTTACTATAATCAACACTACACATTAAACATACGCCATTTTACTGATCTTACATCAGAAATACCTCATTATAAATTACATTATGATTTCACATTTAAATGTTTTATTTTTATTAATGTTTGATTATTATGCGCCTTAATTTATTTGTTAATCTTTGTGTATTTTAATCACTTTATTACTTATTTCTGCATTCAAGTAAAAGGAATGTCTGGTAGCAAATTACTGACATGTTGATAGAAATGTAGTTTGTAACAGTTCCACTGAAGTGTGGTCAAGCACTAGTGTGACATAATGACTTTACCATTGTAGGGTTACCTTAATTGGATCATGGCAGCTCTGAATCATTTGAAAACTCTAATCTGGTTTGTGAATTTTCCATAACACCCTGTAGCAGAAGTTGATGCTTTACAGAAGCAATCTCTCACTTGGTCACTCCTAATTTGTTACATATTGTTAAGAATTCTGCATTAAGCTATAAGCAGTACTGTTTTAGCTCAATAAGGCTAAAAAAGACTTTAAGAAAACCTTTTTTAACATTAAATAACTATGCATTTCAAAGAATGTTTAAAGTTTCAACTGTCTGTCGAGCCACTATCCATCCACTGTCTGTCGTGCCCTGTGTCCATCACAGGGTACAGACAGACACAAACACAAACTAACAGTAGCACATGCTCACACCAGGCCCAGTTTGCCCAGAAGCCAATTAACCTACTGCAATGTTTTTGGACTCTGGGAGGAAAGCCACAAAAACACAGAGAGAACATGCAAACTCCACATGGATAACACCCCAGGAACTGAACTCAAGGGCAGCTCTGTAGAGTTGTGCCCCTTGCACACTGTTTTCCCCTCCACAACAAACAGCACAAACAATAACACCCACTGCAATTCGTTCCTAAGATGTAGTGTCTTATTTTTTGTGTTGTGGCATCACTCCGTGACATTGCTGTATTACTATATTATTATATTATGAATGCTATAATTATGCAACCACTATTTTATTTTCAATTGAATATATTTACAGCCCTGTGATTTTATTTTAAAACTAAAGTAATTTTCAAGAAAAATATTTTAATGTGACAGAAAATGCTTCAAAAGTTAAGAATGATTCTAGACAAAATTTGTTACAATTTTTAATCAAAATAATTACTCCTGTGTCCTAATTAGGGGTCTTTTTTATTTTTATCTTGTGGCACGAGGACTTCTGCAGCCTAAAACCCTAAAACCTTTGCATTATCTTTCAAATGCACCTTTTGAAATGACTGGATAGTTAATGCCTCCAAATCGCTTTCTCATTCTGTCTGAGGGGTGGGGGATGAGGCTGAAGCCCATGTCCCCAGAACTCAATATCCACCATAGGTTTAATAGGTTATGAATGTAAAGTGAATATTTAACATATTGTGATATATAAAATGAATAAAAACGTCAATATAGTATTAGATTATTTTGTGTTACATTCTGTAATTTGCCTTACGCTAAGGTGCATTAATAACCAGGAGACTTAGATGCTGACAGGAAGACACCCTTAGGGTTTTATGGGAATTGGAATTACTAAACTAAAGCAGCATAGGTGTCTATAGGGAATGTGTAATGAAGAAAGGGGGTGAAAAGAAAAGCCTTTTCTTTTCACCCCCTGAAAAGAAAAGTCAGGGCTACTTCAGAAAAGTTCAGCTGAAATAGGTGCTATGCACCACAAGTGCAACCTTGTTGTTTCTGTATATTTCTCACATCAATTTCTAACAGCTTTGATCCAGCCAAATGAATATGAAAACCATAATTATATCAACTACGAAGAAGAAAAAAATGGGCAGCAAAAAACATATGTATAAAAAACTTAAATTTAGATTTAAAATTTTATAATTTTAAAATTTGAAAATATACATAGTGGATTTATTTTTTTTATTAAAAACTAACTACTATATACACATAAAAAACAGAAATTGTGATTTCTGTTTAAGGCCATCTTTAAATTCCCTTGCTTTTTCCGAGCATCCAGGAGACTGTTGTTCTGGAGGTTCATTCATGTTATTACTTTATTAATAATATTATTTTAATACTTGAAACATTTTTGTGTATAAAATTAACAGTAAATATAGTTAATATATTATTTTATTATTAGAAAAGGTCTTGTGCCCAAGGAACAATTTGTTAAATACACCGGATTTTGACCGGGATCAAACCCAGACCCTATCGCATGATAGTGCAGAATTCTACCACTGACCTGCCAATGCGTCATTCTGATTTGTATTTCATTTTCCATTACAACATATGTAGTTAAAGGAGCACATCAATACTCTCAAAATAACCACAGGAAATGACAGAGTTAAAGATGTTGATGAAGAAAATGTTTATGAAGTAGGTGGATTATTGTGTACCTTATTTTTTTAAGCTACCACTACCTTCTACATATGTATATTATTTGTCATAATTTATTATTCATAAATTAATAGCATTAATGACATTCAGAGACATTATTATACTTTTTATTTTAAGCTACCAAAATTTCTCTGCATTTACTTAATTCCATATTGTTTACAGCAGTAACGACAGAATTATTCATAGAAAGGGTTAAAAAATTATAGAATTTTGTAAAGTATATAAACTTTATCTAGTTAGAGCAAGCACATCAAAAAACTTCTAAATTAACCATGGTAGGCGCGCTGAGTTAAAGAATTTGATACAAAAACTGTTTATGAAGAAGGTGGAATAATATTACAGTAAGTGTTGCTGTGCATACCTAAATGAGGTTCCCATCTCTCTTCCTCATCTCTGTGGTGCAGCCACAGAGGAGCTATTCATGTGATTTCTGATTTAAAGTGTTTTCTTACTGATATGGAACCATCCTAGGATAGGGATGTGTCCATTACTCATGAGAAATGCAACCATTTTGATGCCTCATTGTCTAGAAAACTTTAAGCTCAACTGGTTTATGTTCTTAGGGTTATAGGTCATTGATACTCATCCCTCACCTTGGCAAACCAATCAAGAACCTGGGGGGCATGTGGGTCTCAAATGCCTGCCAAACTCTCAACCAATCATCGCCCATCTTTGTTCTAGTTAAAAGACACTGCAGAGATAAGAACTGTGCTTCTCCAGCCATTCTCGTGCACCCTTAGAGACAATCACATGACTGCCAGTGTTGTCAAGGATGGATGGATTAATACCCTCATTCATTTATTTCCTTTTTTTAAATTTTATAATCCACAAGTATTTAACAACTACAGGCCTGTCTCAAATATCCAATTTCTATCTAAAATTCTTGAGAGAATAGTTCAATCGTATCTGGACTCAAATAATATACTTGAGAAATTCCAGTCTGGTTTCCGCCCTGGCCACAACACTGAAACCGCATTAACAAGAGTCGTAAATTATATTCTGTTAGCCAATGACGCAGGTGTCACGCCCCACACTCTCCCTCGCAAATGCTGTTACATTCCCAAACCCACTGGTTCACAATCCCATTCCTAATTGAACCCATCACATTCCCACATGCACCAGATTCCACAAATTCTCACTCCCAGACCAATTATCCAACCACGTCCCTTTCTCTTCAGTATTTAAAATTCCCTCACACATCAACCCATGCTCACTATTGATAAGCCTCCTGTAGAATTCTCTTGTGCGCATTTCTAAGCCTTCTTGACTGACCTCCTGGTACCAAATCTTTGTTCCTGCCTTTTGACCATGCTTTTTGGATTTCTTTTTCGATTGTCTTTTGAATTTCCCTGGTGACCGGACTCATTGCCTCCTGACACAATCCAGAATTGTGAGGAAACACTAGGGGAAAAAGTCATGCAGGAATATGGGAATGAAAACAGGGGGCGTGTCCAAAGTGCGCTGGTGATCCGGGGAAGGTGTGGCCGAGGCAAACTATCCAGAAGAAATCCAAAGGGAGAATCCAAAACAAAAGCAAAGGTCCATGGCCGTGTAATCCATCCAAAAACCAGGGATTAAAAACAGGTGCCGGGTCGGGACCAGCGGAGGGAACAGGAACAGGCGCAGGAAGCTAAAAACATAACGGAGCCAGGCGTAACCAGGACCCGGGCTCGCACAATGGGGAGATCAGATGCAGAGCCTCGAGTGAAGTGAGTGCCTGGCTTTTAAAGGCGAACTGAAACAGGGTAGAAACAAGGAACAGGTGCGGGGAATGAGGCTAACGAGGAAGGGCTGGAGCGCCCTTAAGAGGAGGGGTTTGCGATCGTGACACCAAGCCCCTGGATTACATCTTTTGGATTGTCCCTGTGCTACTCGCATTCTGCTGAATTCACGATTACGCATAAGGATTCTCCTATTCCACCAATCGGTTCCCTGACAGCAGGGAATGCAACAGTGCTTGTGCTTCAAGATCTTAGTGCTGCTTTTGACACAGCTGACCACTCTGCTTTGTTACACAGGCTTGAGTATGTTGATCTGTTCTGACCAAACTATCCTATTCTCCTCCCCCTGAGTTGGATGCAGCATCACTGCCATGGATCCAAGTGGAATATCGTGGATATATCTATCATTTAGGAGGATTTTGCTGGTCTACAGAGATCTGGATGGAGTACTGAAGGAGTACAAAGGGGTTGTGCAACCAGTTGACCTTCAGCCCCTAGAGGTTATTTTTCTCCATACTAAGGAGTTTTTGGTTCCTCTCCTCCATTGTCTTCTGGTCTTTTCCGTTCTGAATTCTGTATGGTCACTTGCTTTATTAAGCACCTTGGGGCAACCTTGTTGTGAAAGGCGTTTTATAAAAATAAATTGAATTGAATTGAAATTGAACTACTAGTAGGTCCCTGAGAGAGTAACGACTGTCTCGTGCATCGCAGACAGACTCTTTCTCTCTTTCCTTCTTTCTACAACACCAGGACTGGGTTGTGCACTGAGCCAGCATTGCGCTGATGCGATGTTGCTGCGACAGTGCCTGCCAGATGGTCTTTAGTGTCCATGCCCGGTAAATACAAATCCATGTGTCATGGACACAGACTGAGATCCATATCAGGTCTTGTAGTAGACCCTATGCGATGCGGTAAGAGTTGGAGAAAACAGGAGGCGTGGTAAAAGGAAACACACAGGGGTTTAATAGTGCACAAAACAATAGTTACGGTCCATGAGACAGTGAGCGGAGAATAACATCCTAATCCAAACGGGTCCAAAGGCAGGTCAGGGCACAGTCCAAGAGTCCATCAGCGAGTAATCCATCCTGGGATGCGACAAGGTTAAAATCCCCGGGAGGGGGGAACACACGGACAGACAAAAATAGAGGTCCAAGGGTGAATGGGCGAGATCCTCCAGACCCCGGGCTCAGGAAGCGGGAGGTGTCGGGGATGAGGCCTATGCCCTCAGGAGATGGTCGTAGGGTTTCCTGGTGCCAGGCAGGCCTCGCGACATCCTTACCCTAATGATGAGCCCTGAGTACTGGAGGAGCTATTCTTTAAATAATACACCTAAGAAGGTAAACCTGGGGAGCTTAATCACAAGAACAATAACAGGAGTAGTGGAGCGCTCTCTAGCGAGGGATGTCAGGCATGACACCATGTTTGGATAAGTAAACCAGCATTGGATGATATCAATTTAATTCGTATGAGTAACGCATTTACTTATGAGTATTTAATGTAGAATTCATATTCATGAGACTGATTAACGAAACAGTATAGCTGAATGCACATTCCTTGTTTTGTACCTCTTCGTCATCGTATATACTTTGTATTTTGGGAACCCACACAATAAAATCTGCTATCTGTATCCAGACAGACTGTTATATGTTTTATATGCACAATTTATGTATTAATAAATGTATCTCGTGTATTGAATCTGTGTGTGTGTGTGTTGCTGATTGTTCCTGATGATTGATTTTCTAATAGCCATAAAAGAATCACCTCGTGGTTTACTGCTACAATTAATAAATTGTCCCAGTAAGTTCCCAAAACCCCTACAATATTATTAATTCATTTTATGACATTCAGAGATGTTATACACCTGTTATTTTTATTTTCAGCTACCAACATTTCCGTATTCCATATTAAGTGGATTTAAAAAGTAGGGGAAAATATTAAAGAAGCAATTGCTTCAAAAATATTTAACACAGCACAAGTGCCCTCTACCAATTTTCTTTGGCTGGTAAACCACACACGAAGTACAATGCACTGTGCTGCAGAACCTCAAGTATTACTGTGCATTCTGAGTGGTTGCATCTGGCATCTGTATGTTTCTTATGAGGATAAAAATTAATAAAACTGCAATGGTCCCTGTTCTTGGGGCATCTAGCCATATATATGACAATAATATTTTTTTTTTTATTTTCTACAGAATATAGTAATACTATTACAAACCAATTCAGTCATCATTATTCTAATAATGTTTTCTAAATTAATTTGGCTGACACTTATACATAACAAGACAACTACTGTTTGTATCCATTTATACATAAAGCTATTTAATTGAAGGGAAATAATGGAATTACATTGCTCCAAAATGCAAAAGCTGTGGCCTACCCATGATTTAAGTCCACAATATTCTACTTACTGGTCAAAAGCTCAAATCAGTTCTCAGTACTGACACCTTACAAGCATATTGTTAGTGCCCTCAAAACAGTGTACAAAATGTCCCAAATTACTGAAATGGTGCCATTAGCTACTTGTACCTAAATCTTGAACACCCACAGGTGTTCATCAACTTCAGTTGCAGTCTTCAAAAGATCCTGTCTTATCCTGTTTCTTTACTAACCTATTACAAGACTTTATCATTTCTTGTCACATACCTTGTTTGACATGTAGGTCCACCTCAGTGTATTTATCACGGACAATAATTCTTTTCACTCCACAGAAGTATTTCCCAGCATCCTCCAGTGTCACTCCCATTATAGTAACAGTGAAGACTCTTGCCGAAGTGTTGTCAAACAGAGAGAATCTTCCATCAGTATACCGGGTGTTGTGCGCATCAGTTTTAATTAGGTTAACGCAGTTGGTACTCAGCACTTTTTTTTCCTCTTTGCAGAAATACTTAGCATTTGTCTCATATCCCTGTGAATATATGCAGCTGATGCTGACAGGTCCACCTTCATCCGCAATCACACTGAGCTTTTCTGCTGACTTCACAGAACCCAAAGCTGTCAATTAAAGAAAATTTAGAGCATAGACATTATTAACTAGTTTTTACAGCAAAAAAACTACTTCAGAACATGCAAACAATCCTAATCACAATTATGACTTTTATGATTTTTTACTTACTATAATTTGTAATGCTGAAAAACAATATTATTTTCTGTCAGAAAACTCCCAGAAATCTAACTGTAGAACTAATTTACATACACTAACCAACTACCCATGGTAAAATTTGTAACAGATATTAATACATTTGTCACATTTACTTTTTTATCCCAGTGTATAGTACTGCAATTACTACACAGCTTTTATAATGCAGCTCATTCCCTTCGGATGTGCTGTGTTTTGATGGGTCATGTCATAGTCAGGTTAATATTCAGTATGTTTCTTCCTGACATTATTTCTGCTAAAAACTTGTATGTTTACTGAAAATGCTGACAATGGTATCTAAATGTATTAGAGTTGTTTTAAAAATATATAAATAGGGAAATCATGTGCACAGTACCTGGTTCAGTGATAAAATAGATTTAAAAATACATTTCCTGCCCATTAATACAATTTAATGCACCATAAAAATAAAATTCTATGTGATAGCAATCACCATCTTTATAGTCTGGTTTCATCAGATCTCAGAATGTAAGGAAAGATGGCCCTGCTCAGTACTGGGATGGAAAATGTGTCAGTGGACCAGTAGGAAGCACTCTTCCCTCTGAACTAGAATTTCCAAACCAATGTATCATAGTGATAAGGAACATTGTGTTTTTCAAAATATCCGGAGGCTGAACATTTAGACTGCTATGATCTTTATCTAAACAGAAAGGCAGGAGTCACACCAATTATTAAGAGCTGCAGGCATATATCTTTAAGTGTTTAGAAGAGGATTGTTTGAATAACGGTGTCAAATGAAGCACAAAGATCCACAAGAACTAGAATTTTATCTTCTAGATCTATTTTTAACTAAAGTTAAACTATGGCAAAGTGAAATTGAGTTTGAGTGAAAATTGCATAATACCCAAAGACAACAAAACACTCATTGCACTTGACAAAGGGGTAAAGATTAGAAAAACTGGACATCTTTTTCCAGTGAGAGAAACTGATTTATGATATTGATAACTTTGTTCTGAAAACAACAAAATATATTACTTTGATATTTTGTGGCAGACAGAGTTAATTTGTTTTTTGGCACTAGTATGCTGTTGAATCCAAGAAAAAGTCTTTTTCATCAAACCTGTATGTCTCTTATTTGTTAGTGTCTTAATGTGTTAAATGTACTGTGTATTGTGTTATGTCATCTACCTGTCTGCAAAGCAAATTTCTCATATGGGACAATACAATATTCTTGCTGATGTTAGTACCATCCATTGACCCTATTTTGGTGCAAACACCTCTACATGAACTGCCATCTTCAGCAAGGAATTTAATAGATTTCCAATTAAATTGTAATTCAATTATTTTAAATTTAGTTAGTTTAATTAATGTAATATTTTCCAATCAGATGTTATTGGAAAGTAAAATAATATTTAACAGCACAGTTTAAATCAATCTAAATTTAAACTTTTATTTAATTTAGTAAATTATGAATGCCTTATTTGTAAATTACTTGTACATGTCTACGTTCTAACTTCCAGCATGTCAGGACTTGGTCTATTGAGTCACATACCTTCTTTAACCTGAAGGTCCACCTCAGTGTATATATCACGGACAATACTTCTTTTCACTGCACAGTAGTATTTCCCAGCATCCTCCAGTGTGAGTCTTCTGATGGTCACAGTGAAGACTCTTGCTGAAGTGTCATCATACAGAGAGACTCTCTCATTAGCAAGCTGTGTGTTGTGCACTTCTGTTTTAATGAGATCAACACACTTGGTACCCAGCAGTTTTTTTTCCTCCTTACAGAAGTACTTAGCATTTTTCTCATATCCCTCTGAATATGTGCAGCTGATGCTGACAGATCCATCCTCATCTCCAGTTACCGTGAGCTTCTTTTCTGACATCACAACACACAGAGCTGTCAATTAAATAAAATGTTACATTTATTACTGTAACTGCTATTTTCAAGATCTTTATTAACATTTATTAACATTAACATTCATCTGAAACATTCATCTGAAAAACAACAAATACATTGTTCTTATTCTTTCCAAGTGTACAATAGCCACCGCAGATATAATTATACACAAAAATCAGTTATATATTTACCTGCGGGCTTCTGCTTAATATGCTGAAACTTTAAAGACTCTCTTCCAGATATCACCTTATTGCTATTGGCTTTTTTTCTCTTACATGAAGTGGGAGAACCTATTATGTTTATGCTAACTACAAAGGCGGATTCTGATTTTGTTTATAAAGCAAAAAAATCACTGACTTTTTTCGCACCCTTAGCAGTCCCCAATGATATGTGGAAGTATTTTTTTCATAATATATACCATAAATACCATATATACAATATTACCATATTTAATTGTAATTGTTTTTGTTTGATTTTAATTATATGTACATTACAGTTAGAGCTTTACTATAATTGGCGTGTAAATAATTAATGAGATATTATATACAGTATAAGTCTGCTTAACAACGATGTGCCATTCTTAAGGAAACCCATAATGTCGGAAAGTTAACTCTTTTAACATATTTAAAATAACATAAATTAAGCTTGTTAATAGAATGTTATGATTAACCCGATTAAAACCTCTCCAAGAGTATCCAATGCTCTGACATCTGTGATACATACTGTACTGTAGTTTTCACCTCTCCCCAGTATGATATTTGGCACAAGGACACCTTGTGGTCCAATGTCTGTATCAATGTCTGTGATCCAAGAAGAACAGATGAAAAAGAGATAGAATCAAACCAGTGACAGAACTTCCAAGACTCTACCTCCCACTAGAAGTGCAGTGTAGGAGCCTTCAAACAAGAGCCCCACAGGATGCTTAGAAGATCAGAACTGCCTTTAGTGTTTTCTTGTTTATTTGGGCCTAGCTCTTCTGTTGATAGTCAAAGGCAAATGTTCTGTTCTCTACATAGTGTTAGTCTGGATCATTGCAAAGAACACCCAGAATTGCCCCTGGTGCTGAGCTGATGGGAATAGGGGCATGTCTGAGAAAAGATTGAGTTGGATACTTGCGTTAGGGCAGTAAAGGGACTGGTGGCCCTGTGAGACTCCTCGTGAGACTGCCAAGAGCTGCACTGCATCTTGGGAGTGCCTGATACTGGAGATGTACAATGCCTACTTGTGGTTTCAAGGACATTTTAGCATAAAGTATCGACAGTGGTCTAAAAAGCACCTAATGAGGGGTACCCTGGAGGTACAAGGACTCTGCAAATGTTGAGGCTCCACTTCAATCAATCAAATAATCAATCAAAGTTTATTTATCAAATGCACAACAATACAGCATGCAGCAGTAGTTGCTGGCAATGAAATTTCTTTTCTACGAGCTCACCGGGGGGTAAAAATCACAAAATTAAGGTTACAAAATAAGGTTACATAATAATAGCTAATAATGTAATAGAAATTTAATAAAATAAACTCAGACAAAACTCAATATAAATAGAGCTGCTATGCATCCAGGGTGTATGCGATATATTATGTCCAAGTAGTGCAGTATACAGAATACAGTGAAAACTGTATTTCCATGTGGCCATTATGGGTGATTTGCTAAAGGAGCTGCAGGTTGGCTATTTAGCAGTCTTATTGTCTGGAGGTTGAAGCTGTTCCATAATCTGTTTGACTTTGACTGAAAGCTTCGGTACCATTTACTGAATGGTAGGAGATAAAACAGCTAGTGACTGGGATGACTGGGGTCCTTGAGAATGGACCTGCACTTCCTAAGACTTCTAGCTGAGTAGATATCCTGGATGTTTGGTAGCTCACAGGCAGTAATGAGCTGCGCTGACTTCACCTCCCTCTGAAGTACTTTGCGATCTTGGGCGGAGCAGTTCCCATACCAGGGAGTGATGCAACCAGTCAGGATACTCTCAATAGTGTACCTGTAGAAGCTGGCCTGGATATGTGATGGCATGCCAAACGTCTTTAGCCTACAGAGAAAGAATAGGCGCTGCCATACTGTTTTGACCACAATGTTGGTGGTGGGTTCAGATTAAATCCTCTGTGATGTTAACTCCCAGGAACTTAAAACTGCTGATCCTCTCCACTGCAGTCCCATTGATATAGATAGGTATGTGATCTCCTCCCTGGTGTTTCCTACTGTACTGTATATTCCACAATCATCTCTTTAGTCTTACTAATGCTCAGAGAGAGGTTGCTCTCATGGCACCATGCTGCCAGGGTTTCAACCTCTTCCCTGTATGCAGACTCTTCACCATCTGTGATCAGGCCAATGACTGTTGTATCATCTGTAAACTTAATGATGGAATTTGAGTTATGCCTGGCGACACAACCATGGGTAAATAAGGAGTAGAGGACAGTGCTAAGCACACAGCCTTGGTGGGCTCCAGTGTTTAGAGTCAGGGTAGAGGATATGTTGGTGCCCACCCTCACCACCTGCCGACGTTCCGTCAAGAAGTCCAAATTACAAAGGGAGGTATTCTGTCCCAGGTCCTGGAGCTTAATGACAAGCTTTGAGGGCACTATGTTATTGAATGCTGATCTGTAATCAATAAACAGCATTCTCACATACAGTATGTTCCTTTCTTTTCCAGGTGTGAGAGGGCAGTATGGAGGGCAGTGGCAATAGCATTTTCTGTTGACCTGCTGTGGCGATACGCAAATTGCAGTGGGTCTAGGGTGTCAAGCAGTGAGGAGGTGATGTATGCTTTGACCAACCACTCAAAGCACTTCATGATAACTGATGTGAGTGCAACGGAGTGGTAGTCATTCAGGCAACTGACTGCGTTTCTTAGGAACCGGGACAATGGTGGTTTTCTTTCATAATTAACATGCCTTGAGAACACGGTCAGGGATAGCATCAGGGCCAGGAGCCTTGTATGGATTGGTCTTTTAAAAAAACGTTACACACATCAGCTCTGGATATGATCAGTGGGTTTCCGTCTTGGATTTCTGGAATCCTCCTAGCTAGATCTGTGTTACTGTCCTCAAACCGAGCATAGAAGGAATTTAGCTCATCAGGAAGAGAAGCAGACTGTTGTGCGATATACACGTACCTGGGTTGCGTTTTGTAGTCTGTAATGGTGCGTATACCACTCCACATGTTCTGTGTGCTGCAGCCATGATAATATGACTCTAATTTAACCCTGTAGTTGTATTTAGGTAATTTGATAGCTTTCCTGAGGTCGTATCTGTATTTTTTTGTATTTATCCATATCGCCAGAATTGAAAGCAGCTGTACTAGCTTTAAGTTTGGCGCGTATCTTGCCATATATCCATGGTTTCTGGTTTGGATATGTGTGAACAGTAATCCTGGGAACCACGTCTTTAATGCATTTACTGATGTAGCCAGTAACATAGTCCGTATACAGATTGATATTATTTCAATCTGGATAAAGGATAAATTATTTTATAGTGCTGGCTTTAGGAAACAGCCTTTCCACCTCTTTTGCACATCAGTATCCATAACTAGTTCGTTATTTAACCAAATTGACTCTAAATATAAACATCTTAAGATGCTGGCTCTGGCTCAGCATCAGCTATGTTTGCCCATTCCTTTAATTTACGTGCATCCAACACACAGTTCAATGCTAGCAACTGCACAAAATCTAAAATACAATCCTCATTTCAGTATCTACAGTATGTAAACATTCAGTCTGTTAACTTCATCACATTCCCCTGCAGTCTTTAACATCTCCCGTCAATTGGTCAAAAGTATGCCTTACCCTATTAAGAAGTGTTCTTGTTATCAGTTGTAGCGGCGAGGCTTAATAATAAGGCAGAATTAAGTGTTTCTGAGCTTCCCAAATGAGGCCCCATTTCTCTGTTCATCTCTGTGGTGCAGCCACAGAGAAACTATTCATGCAAGATGATTTAAGGTTTCCTAGGACAGCTCCCAAAGGGGGATGCACTTAGCTAAGTCTGGCTATCATGATCAATGGTCATCCACTGGCGCCTATCAGTCTAGGGAGTGCCGGATGGACATCTGGACTGCATTACTAAGTGTCAGGACTAAGTGACTCATATCTCACCTTGATCAACCAATCAGGGACTGGTAGGGCTGAGTAACCCACGTGGGACTCTGATGCCCATGGAACTTTCAGCCAATCAACGAGCTGAAGTTCCTCCAGGTAAAAACAGGCAACACAGAGAGCCTGAAAGATTCAACAAGATTCAGATTCGGGAGATTCAGTAAGATTCTGGAGAGGATTCTGTGGACTGTTCTAAAGGGAATTCAAAGGAGAATTCCAGGGCAGGACGGCCCAGGAGCAGAAGGCTCCCAAGGGCAGGACATTCTCGCAGCGCGCCTCCTGACCATCCCGAGACTCAGCCCGGACAACCACGGAACGGCCAGTGTGTCCGAGTGCCAGAACTTTCCTTTGTTCTAAGAGTCTAGAGTGGAGGTTGCCAGAGAGTAACCAGCAGCAGGCCTCGTGGACAGGTCAGAACTGTGGACAGCTGAATCACTATTCAGAACTAGCTCTTCATCAGGAACGAACCGGTCCTCTTCCTGACTTGCTGGGATCCACAGTCATCTTTTCTCCTGTGCACAAACTTTGCTAGTTAAAGCCAACACTAACTAGCCGGTCAGTGAGCATCAGCAGCGCACCGTCGCAAGCCGCACAGCACAGCCTGGCACGGAGCCAGAGAGCGCGGATTGGACAGCAACAAGCCTGCAGCTGATTCTTTGTGCCCGCAGGAGATCTGAATCCCCAGAAATTGGATGAGTATTCAACTTCAATGCATTACAGCTCGAGAATTCAATTGTTATCCAAACCAGTTGATATCAGTTTAATTCCTAAGAGTTATGTACTTGTTTTGAGTATCTAATGTAGAAGTTGTAACCAAGTTCATTTATGAAACGGTCTAAATGAATGATATACTGAACGTATGTCCTCTTGATGTGTAACACTTCGTAACTGATTGAATATATACCTTTTGTATTCTGATAACCCTCTCGATAAGATCTGTTAGGTTTATATGCATATTCTATGTATTAATAAATTTATCCTCGTGTATTAGTACCTGTGTGTGCGCGTTGTTTGAGTTATGTCGCGTGGTTGGATTCTAAAGCCATCAAAAGGATCAACTTTGTGATTTACTGCTACAATTGATAATTGTCTCAGTAAATGCCCAAACCCTACAGAACTGGTGCCTTCAGAGAGCCACTATGATTACATATTTGGCGTCCCTGAACGGCTATGAAACACTACATTTATGGCGTCCCTGGACCGGCGTGGCAAGACTGAAATGAATCAACCAAGCGGAATAATTCAATATAAAACGCCGCGGGTTTCATACACGACAATACAGTGTGCTGAAAGCCGAAAGGAAAAAAGTTCCCCTTGCTCTTTAAGCAGTGCTTGATTGTTTTGTGATCTTTTGCAATCTACCGGGTTGATTGCATACTTGATCTTGTGGTTTTCTGTGGTAAAACTGTGACTTCGTACTTAAAAGTAATACTCTTTAAGTTTAACGATGGTTGCTAAAAGGTCTGAATTCGAGTCGCTATTAAGCACTCTCTCTAGCAGCGGCAAGTCTGACCACGATCTCTTCCATATCTCCGTCAGCGGAGAAGCTAGAAGGATAAATCTCCATTCTCTGAGAGAGCTAGCGAAGGACATAGAGAGATTTGACCCCGCAGTGTCAGAGAATAATATCGAGAGTTATATTCAGGACCTCAGGTATACCCTGCAGTACCTGCCAAACGCCACAGAACAGGAGAAAGTGTTTCTGGTCAGGAAAACTACCAGCAGAGCTGTACATGAGTGGATGGCTAGGCAGATGAAAGAAGTCTGTAATGACTTTGAGCAGCTATGTCAAGCACTTATCGAAGAATACAGTGCGTTTATTGACCCGACTGCCGCGATAGCCGCCGCCCTTAACATTAAGCACGAGAGAGCAGAGTCCCCTCGCGAATATTACGAGAGACTTAGACGAACTTATTTTGCAGGGCGAAATGATGAGGGTTGCGAAGAGAACATACATTTCAAGGGTTTATTCATTGCGAATCTCCACCCATCAGTCAGAAAGATGATCTTAATGCATACAGATGCACAGACCATGAAAATGACTGATATTAAGAGATTCGTGCAGAAAGCCTGGGAGTATGATGTCCAAAGTCGCTCTGAGCAAAAAGCTGCTAAAGCGACTGTGTTCGCCGTCAGAGCCAGCAGGGTTAATTCCCTCCTGCTCGAAGGAGCACAGGCTCCTGAGCTGGCTAAGCCCCGTTCCAAAGCAGGCACACAGGACCGCACCCAGCGTCCTAAGTGCCATGAGAACACCGGGGGAGGGAAAGGGCTAGAAAAGGCTGAACAAAAGGATTCAGTAGCCGCCCGCCTGGCCAGGCTTGAACAAGCTTTATTAGGACGGGGACAACCGCTCCCCAAGGCTGCCGGAAGCGTGAATGAGCTGATACTCTCCACTGGAGGAGGCGGAGACCCGCCCCCTCTCCCTCCCTCAGTCTATCTGATTGAGCGGAAGGGTTCCTGCCTGGATGAGGTCGGCCACTCCCAAGCGAGTGCTGACTCCACCCCTGAAGTCACAGAGCAGGCAGTAAAACACAGAGGAAAAGCAAGAAGCTTTTACCTCAAGGCTGCCATGGGAGATGTCTTACCCAGTGAGACACTGATTGACACTGAGGTTGAAAGGTGTTTGATGTCACACGGCAAGCTCAAACGGGTAGAAAAAGAAAAGGGTATGCGACTCAGAGTGGAACCTTTGGTGGATCACCAGAAAGGCAAAGTGTGGAAACAGGTCAAGGCTCCTAAGCCTTCTGTACAGAAGGAAAGGGGGGCCAAGAGGCAGACTGTGCTTACACAGTGCCCACCGAACACAGAAGCCTATGCGGAGATTCCTTCTGTTCCCTCTGGACAAGAAATAAAAATATTTTCTTGTTCCCCGGATATACAGGGAAGTCGTGCCCTGGCCAAGGTCCCAACAGCCTCCATGCCACAGGAGCGGTGCTCCGAGCAGCCGCCTGATCCACCAGGTAAAGCACACCCCTTTTACATCCCTAAAGAGGAGCAGATCTCCCCACCTGGCGATGAAAAGGAGCTTTCCCTGTGCACCCTGGCACCCAAGAGGGGTCAGGACCACCACCCTGCAGTGGTGGAAGGGATTCAGATGGCAGGAGAGCAGGTTGGTGATGTAGCCCTCACCCTTAGCCCTGAGAGGTCCTCTATTAGTGAGGATCTGCTTGAGCAGCTGTCACGGGGCCACCGCCAGGTGCCCCTGGTGCAACATTCACAGGTTAGACAGGAGGTCCAGCTGGACGCTGAGACTACTGCGCTGTGGACACACCTGATCCCAGATGCCGATTCCCTCTGCTGTGACCCAGGGAACCTGCAGTCAGGTAACATTATTTCTCACAACTACCAGGTAGTGAGTGAGACTGACCTGATTGTTCCTGCCTCAACGGCAGGGTTTCCAACACACCCAGTCCCCCAGAAGGGACAGGGAATGAAAGCCGAGCCGGTTTTCTTACAGCCACCAGCTCAGTCTGTCAGTCTGAGTCTGACCAACAGTGGTTCACCCAGACTGGAGCTGGATGGTCAAGCCACCCGCCTGCCAGTGCAGGACATCGCAAAGAGGGGTATCAGAATCCCCGCCTGCACTGACATGGGCCTGGTGGGTGATAGTAAGTTCAAAGACAATGAACTAGCTATCCCAGTGCTGGGGCAGCTCCCTGAACCCCTAGCGAGGGAAGGGGGGAGCGAGCAGGTGTCCTACACCCACGCCCAGCGAACGATTGTAAACATGCCGATAGAGGGATTCCTCAATCAGGAAGTGTGCACGGTGGACCGGAACAGTGAGAATGGGGTAACAATCTCAGATCACTCAGGTGCTCCAGATGACCACTCAGCCGAGGGTCAGGCATGCTCCACCGCTGCACCGCCCCCTGCAGGGTTCCTAGAGCACAGGCATGAACAAATCGAAAAAGCAGATGCCCTGGAAAAGGAGGAGCAGCATCAGCAGCTGCGTCAGATCTCCTCAGATTTCCAGGATGTTGGTGCCCAAGATGCCACATGGCATACTGAGAAAGACACCATGTACACGCTGCGCCAGCTTAGAAAGGCGACAGTCACTCAGAAGGAGATGACTGGGATCAGCCACCCGAAAAGACTTTTGGGAGGACTGATCGCTGCCGCCACTGTTGCACGTTTGCTTTTTCTGGTAGGTTTGTGTGCTACTGGCACTCTCACCCTGACTGCCCCAAGAAGGCAGGTGTCAGAGATACCAGAGGGTAGTGACAGACTGTATCGACAGCAGCAAAAGTTGGAAAGCTTAGGGAAAATCCTACAGGCAACTTCCTATGCAACAGGGTTAAACCTTATTCCCCAACCAGTGGACATGATTGTTGGTGTTATACAGTGGGTTTATGCTTGTGTGCAACAGGCCAGAATGTTGACACAAGACCTGTTAAGGGAGTTTAGTGCCACTGTAGCCAGTCTAGCCACGGCACAAATCCCAACCCACTTGATTCCACTCTTCTCAGTAGAGGAGTATGTGACATTAACCCCATCGCTCATAGCTCACCCAGAAGCCAATCCAAGATTGAATTCGGTTCCAAATCTTGAGATGGGTATGGCTACCAAAGCTATCCATTGGCTGTGTCTAAACGATTCACCAATGAAGGGTGTAAAGCTACTAACGAGCAGAGGAAGGTTAATGAACCCCATGAAGAGCAGGTGGGAAGTAAATGGCTGGTCAGCACACCACGTTTAACTGACACTGTGACTTGTGACAGGCATGATGCAGCTACCTAATAAAACAGTTCCTTTAAGTTCCTGAGGAGGCCATAGTACAGCATGGTAACTTAACACTGTACGGTCTAGAACCAGACAACATAAGACCAAACTTGAGGTCATGGATGCCTTCAGGTGCCACACTAAGGAATTGGATAGAAATCCAAGAAACAGTAAGCCCTGAAGAGGTACAGGTAGTTAGTTTGCTTTAATGGAACAAACCTCCAAACCACCCTAGCAGATACCCAACACAGGTGTTCTGGTTTATCGGGGGGCTGGGAACAGGAACTGGTGTTATTGTAACACTGCTGCCGGGTAGCTGGATCATGACTGACAGTGTACTCTGAATGATGTACTCTCACATCAAGATGTACTCCGGGTAGCATGAATGAGTCAAAGGTAGCATGTCAAAAGAAAGGAAGTGACTTCTCCCCAAATATCTACCACAGAGGTATCAGATATTGACAGTGAACTTCCTGATGTGTAATTCCTAGACTTAGATAATGTCTCCTACCGTGTTTATACATACTCCAGATGTTATTCATCCTGTTTGTATCCAATGCTGGTTCTGGTATGAATTCTCGAGGAGTAATGTGGACATTTAAGATTAATGTTCTAATGGCAAGGGACATCACTTAACTCTGTTTTTGTTTTGAAGGCAACAACGCCTCAGGACCTCGTGACCTTCAAAAAGGGGGGATATGTAGCGGCGAGGCTTAATAATAAGGCAGAATTAAGTGTTTCTGAGCTTCCCAAATGAGGCCCCATTTCTCTGTTCATCTCTGTGGTGCAGCCACAGAGAAACTATTCATGCAAGATGATTTAAGGTTTCCTAGGACAGCTCCCAAAGGGGGATGCACTTAGCTAAGTCTGGCTATCATGATCAATGGTCATCCACTGGCGCCTATCAGTCTAGGGAGTGCCGGATGGACATCTGGACTGCATTACTAAGTGTCAGGACTAAGTGACTCATATCTCACCTTGATCAACCAATCAGGGACTGGTAGGGCTGAGTAACCCACGTGGGACTCTGATGCCCATGGAACTTTCAGCCAATCAACGAGCTGAAGTTCCTCCAGGTAAAAACAGGCAACACAGAGAGCCTGAAAGATTCAACAAGATTCAGATTCGGGAGATTCAGTAAGATTCTGGAGAGGATTCTGTGGACTGTTCTAAAGGGAATTCAAAGGAGAATTCCAGGGCAGGACGGCCCAGGAGCAGAAGGCTCCCAAGGGCAGGACATTCTCGCAGCGCGCCTCCTGACCATCCCGAGACTCAGCCCGGACAACCACGGAACGGCCAGTGTGTCCGAGTGCCAGAACTTTCCTTTGTTCTAAGAGTCTAGAGTGGAGGTTGCCAGAGAGTAACCAGCAGCAGGCCTCGTGGACAGGTCAGAACTGTGGACAGCTGAATCACTATTCAGAACTAGCTCTTCATCAGGAACGAACCGGTCCTCTTCCTGACTTGCTGGGATCCACAGTCATCTTTTCTCCTGTGCACAAACTTTGCTAGTTAAAGCCAACACTAACTAGCCGGTCAGTGAGCATCAGCAGCGCACCGTCGCAAGCCGCACAGCACAGCCTGGCACGGAGCCAGAGAGCGCGGATTGGACAGCAACAAGCCTGCAGCTGATTCTTTGTGCCCGCAGGAGATCTGAATCCCCAGAAATTGGATGAGTATTCAACTTCAATGCATTACAGCTCGAGAATTCAATTGTTATCCAAACCAGTTGATATCAGTTTAATTCCTAAGAGTTATGTACTTGTTTTGAGTATCTAATGTAGAAGTTGTAACCAAGTTCATTTATGAAACGGTCTAAATGAATGATATACTGAACGTATGTCCTCTTGATGTGTAACACTTCGTAACTGATTGAATATATACCTTTTGTATTCTGATAACCCTCTCGATAAGATCTGTTAGGTTTATATGCATATTCTATGTATTAATAAATTTATCCTCGTGTATTAGTACCTGTGTGTGCGCGTTGTTTGAGTTATGTCGCGTGGTTGGATTCTAAAGCCATCAAAAGAATCAACTTTGTGATTTACTGCTACAATTGATAATTGTCTCAGTAAATGCCCAAACCCTACAGAACTGGTGCCTTCAGAGAGCCACTATGATTACATATTTGGCGTCCCTGAACGGCTATGAAACACTACACAGTGTATTCCTCAACGTTCCCAAAGTTATCTTTTTCCTACCCACATCACTAGTGTTAAATCCTGCAATAACTACTGCCTACACTTAAATCCTCAAAATCTGTTTGTATTAATTTGTTTAAATCACAAATAACATACATAAATAGAGGCCATGTAGCACTCTGTATTGTGGAAACATCACACTGGTTTAGTTTTATTTAAAGGGAACTAGAGAAACCAAGAAAGGCTTTTTTCTAGAATTAATAAATACACATCCTGTTCACTGGGGTAATTAAATCCACACTGAGCAATCTCCAAAATGTTCAGAATTTGGCAGCCACAATCCTGATCGGGTCACAAGCAAGCAATCACATTACACCTGTCTTTGAGTCCTTGCACTGGCTTCCTATCAGGTTTCGAGTCAACTTCAAAATCCTCATCCTCATTCAGTACCTATCTGTATTATTATCTGTCTACTCCCCACCTTGCAACCTTTGTTCATCTGACTCTGGTCTTCTAGCTGTCCTCAAGAACATCTAGATTCTGTGGGTGACAGGGCCTTCACTAGCTGCACCCCAGAGCTCTTGATTTGTATCCCCGGTGATATCAGAGTCACCCAACCTGAATGCATTTAAATCTAACCTCAAAACCATTCTTTTCAGAAGACTGTTATTTAGTGTCTGCTTCATTTTCTAATTTTGGTAGCACTTCTGACTGCTTGTCTTTCTTATATGTATTAACTTTGTAATCTGCGGTCCTAATAACTGTTTTTACAGCTACTGTATTGCTTTGAGATGCTACTTTTAAAGGTGCCATGTAAAATAACGTTTTTTTTGTTATTGAGAAATGTGATCAGATTTTCTCTGGTTCAGAAAAAAAGATCTGAAGTATACTGGTTCGTCACTCTTCTCACACCTTCTTTGCTAAATGGCTTTGCATACTAATCTGATCAAGCTAACTACAGATGCAGCCATTCAAAATGCACGGTACAAACCCGCGGTACGGTAATCTACCCACAAGCCACTGAGTGATTGGCTGGCCAAAATGACCGACAGGGGCACTGGTTGCATTGGTTGGTAGTGAAAAGATTTAATCATTTAATCTCTTTACTGTGCACATTTTAATCCGCTTAGTTTTGAATATTTATATGGAATTTTACCACTAAAGGGAAATTTTAGTAGCTGAGCATAAAAAGAAGAGGAGCATAACGCATCTGAAGGTCATAAACAATATTAATTTAGGAACATAAACATTACTGTATGTACGTAAACTGTACTGTGTATGGCTGGTCTTGGTAGTTTAAAGAAAAAATACACACCAGTCTTCCATTTCTCCCTAAACATTTTAAGCATGAAAGTTTTATGAAACGGTACCCAAATATGCGATTGCTGTATAGAATGAATTTTAATTTTTAAAAATGATTTAACACGAAAATTAAGCTGTTTACATCTTCCGCCTGAGAACAGTCACCCGTTGCTACCCAACGCAGAAACACAGCCACTAACTAGCAAAGAGAGGACATTAGCTAGCCAATATGATAAAGAAATAAATGATTATTTTGTTTATTTCTTTTGCACATTTATTTGAACATTTCCATCGATTGTACAAGCACTTGGAAACTGTCCAATCCCTAGTTCATCAGGCATTTTCTTTTACGCTGCGGGCATTCTCCCGGTCTGGCGCCGGTCTGTGTCTTCTAGGATATAATGCGAGCGAACTCTTGTTTTTATGTCCACTATAACAGACAATCTCCTTTGCTTTTAACCGAGCGTCTAACCCCTCTGATTGGAGAAAAAAGACGTGCTGGTTTGCTATACATACTGTACCAGGAAGATGATTTCTTTCTATTGGAAACGTGTATTTTAAAAGTTTAAGAAGTAAAAACCTTACAGCGTACACAGATTTCTAAACTGATCAGGATTGTTATCTTTGTCTTATCCATAATAATGTTCACTGCTCTGTCCAGCAAATTAATAATAAACTTTATTTTATATAGCGTTTTAAACGAATAAGTAATTAGATTGCTCATAAACCTAATCACTTTTTCTACATAAACACAGCGTAATTGCTCTCTGAAAATGCTTTTTCTTTTTATTTAGGCTCAGATTTCAACTATAGATCGTATTATTATAAACTTTCTTGGAAAAATGTATTTTATGTAAACCATGTTTGCTATTAATTCATTTAGGGCTAGAATATGTTCATTGTCTTCCAATCGAGTCGAGTTGACATTAGAAGCTTGCCACGTCCGGACTGTTACACCAACGCATTAGCATGTTAAAGCGATTTCATTGAGGAGCCTAGCTTTCTTAAGTAGTAAGTACTGTACTTCCTTGGTTTTGGAGGGGGGAGGTGTCTTTCGCTGGAAATCTCGCCCCCTTCTACTTTGAAAATGCCTGTGAAACCGGTTTAATTCGTCACAGCCAGCACTCCCACAGAGAGGGGGGGTTGTACTCGTTAATGTCTTAGCCGGAACACATCATTATATCTCATTTTGTATTTCTATAAAAAAATCGTTTGCCCAGCCTAGCACTATTGTTGTTATTGTTTTTATCCTGTAAAGCGCTTTGAGGAGCACAGCTTTCTCACCACTTAGATTACTTTTTGATACCATTCTTACACAAAGCAGAAACTTCTTGTATTTTCCGATGACATACAAGTGGAAAGATTACAGATTTTAATCGTCTTTTTTCTGAACCAGGGAAAATCTGATCATGTTTCTCTATAACAATAATAAAAAACTTTATTTTACATATCACCTTTAAAAGTGGCATCTCAAAGCAATACAGTAGATGTAAACCACATATTACAAAGTAAATACCCAGACAAACACAAACGCGTTTTTAATAAAATGCTTTTATTCATTCAGCAGAGAGAGAGCGTAAAACCTGGGCGTAACAGCTGTTCCTTTTTCTGATCACTTGCTCTCTGGATAAACGTCTCACCTGTCCTGTTCTTTGTTTTCCTAATTTGCTGATTATTCCTTCTGCGATCCACTCCTGCCCTCACACCTATAGAAGACTATTTTAAATTTCTTTGCGTGGTCCATTGTGCAATTAACCCTTGTATGTGCTGTCCTTAAGGTGATATCACATAAAGGTGATATGTAAAATAATGTTTTTTATTATTGTTATAGAGAAACATGATCGGATTTTCCCCAGTTCAGAAAAAAAGATCTAAAGTATACTAGTTTGTCACTAGTATACTTTTAATACAGTCTTTGCTGTGCTCTAGAGGATCCTTGTGATATTTCGAGCTCTGGTTGAATGATAAGTGTCGCAGTTTAAATAATTTTCGTAGTTGGAAATTATGAAACGCTCTGTTAAAAGCAAGGGAGTTTTTATGTCCGTTACAGTAAAAGAAAATGCCTGACAGAGTAGGGCTTGGACAGATTCCAAGTGCATTTTTGCAATTTACGTTGCATTGTGCATTGTGCTGCTGTAATACAGTTTAAAATAATTAAAACTCTAAACGGTATCAGCTTTATTTATGGGTTGCAATTTAAAAAAAGTCAAAAACCGCACTCAAAATGCAATTTAGAGCTTTCTGGCAAGAGGAGACACCCAAATTAATAATGTAACATGCCACTGTTTGTGCATGAACAAGGTTATACTGCTATTTCCTTAGATACGCGATTAAAAAAAAATAAAAAAAATTTTGAATCCCCGGCGGAACACATTCCATAAGAATCAGCGTTTTTATATATCGCCTTTAAAGATGGCTTCTCAAAACGCCTTACAGGATAAAAACAGCAATAACAGCAATATTGTATTTCATTGCACTTTGAAAACCAAGTAATAACTTAACTATATGTGCAAACGTTTTATGATATGTCGCTGTTGTGAATGTCTGTGAAGTGTATCTTATTTGCCTGTCTGTCCTGGCTCTCTCGCTCGCCCTCCCCCCCTCTCTCCCTCAGTTCAATTCAATTCAAGGTGCTTTATTAGCATGACAGATGGGTACAATCAGTGTTGGGTATTTACTTTGCTTTGAGATGCCACTTTTAAAGGTGATATATAAAATCAAGGCTTTAACTTGCTTTAACTCCGCAAGTCTGAGTTCTCGTGTCTGTCCTATCCGAACTCGAAAGTATTACAATATGTATCTTTATAGCAGGTGGTGTACAGCTTTTTAGTATAGATTACACTATTCTAAAATGTATTTAAAAAATAAAAACGATTACAATCTAATCTTTCCACGTTTGATCCCAAGATCCCAAGAAAAATAAATCTAAACGGGGAGAAAGCTATGCTGAAAGTTTATTAAGATACTTAGAAGACAAAGATATCAATTTATGTTGCATTTGTCTGATTGTGAATCAAAAAACACATATATTTAAACCCGCGTTTGCGATTTAAATCAAAACGCGATTTAAATCAATATAAATGTTTATATTGTAACACCTAGGTGACAATTCATTGTTATTAAAATGACTTAAATTCGATCATGTTGTGATTTTTAGAAATATAAATTTGTTTGGTGCGAGTGAGGTTTTATTTAATCTCTGACTCAGGGAAACGTTTCATTTTTTCAAAGAAATGTTTGTTAAAGGAAATTCATGGCTCCAGCAGGATTCGATCACAGAGCGTGTGACGTGGGAGTCAGGAGCCTAACCCACTGCGCCACATGCAGAGTGCTGAAAAAGCACTAAAGAAACATTATCAACAGACAATGTACAGCGTGTACTATTCTTGTGTTGTGGTATGAATTATGAATATAATTATATCGTTATTAATTTCTTTAGATACGCGATTCCATATTATATTCTCTTTTAATCAAATTCTAAAAGTATGCTTGTTGACTCCGGTATCATGTTAGTTAAAGACTTCGATGCTTAAAATGTTTAGGGAGAAATGGAATACTGGTGTGTATGTTTTCTTTAAAGTACCGAGACCAGCCATATACTGTATGTTTAAGTTCCAAAATTAATATCGTTTATGGCCTTCACACACGTTACAGTATGCTCCTATTCTTTTTATGCTCAGGTACTAAGATTTCCCTTCAGTGGTAAAATTCCATATAAATATTCAATACTTAAACGGGCACAGTTAAGACATTAAATATACATATACATACTGTATACAGTACAGTTTGCATACGGTAATATGTTTATGTTCCTAAATCAATCTCTTTTATGAGCATGTGAAAGGCATGGTGAATTGATTCTCAAAAATTACTGTACTTTGCATGATTGGAAACAAATGCGTGATTGCGAAATGCTGTGGTGTTACTTTTACAAAGACGGTCAATAAAAAAAAGAATGTGGACCAGGGCAATACTTTTGAGTTTACAGCTTGTCCAAGGTCATTCATTATTAATACTATTAGTAATATCTTCGTTAAAGACTTTGATGGCGACAGCTCAAACATGAGAGGTTCAGCTTTATTAGCTCCACCTTGCGGAAATTCCGGATATTATTATTTAGCTTGCGGTATTATAGGAGAATTTACGTTAACTCGCGGTAGACTGCGTAAAGCGCACCGCAAAATAATGCGGTATCGCCCGTGCATTTTGAATGGCTGCATCTGTACCTATTTTCTTTCTCTATTCTGATAGATTTATAATTATTATGAAAATCTCCTTCTTGAAATTAATTTCTAAATACCTTTTTTCACTTTTAACATCTTGCAGCAACTCTGCAACAAAATATACACTTAGCTCAGCCTGACAGTTCATGCTACTGTACCTGCTACCAGCATTGAAAAAAAACTTTTAGATTTCTATATTTATGATTTTATTTGGTGGTTCCATTTGTGACAAAGGCTGTTACTTTCTTGGAAAAATTTATTTGATGTGTTGCAAAAAACTGACTTGCTTTAACAAAATATATTTACAAATCATTTCGCCTGGCAATCTACTTGAATGCCCAACTATCTGAGAAGACTTCCATTAAACCATGTTTGCTATTAATTCATATAAGGCTATCTGACTGAAATGCTCTGTTTTTCATGTGTGCTAATTTTCTGACTTTCCCATCAAACCTTCATACTCTCCCTGCCAGAAATGCACCTGATTATTCAAGCCCCCAACTCTGCCAAATCTGCTTCAGTTTCACATGTTCTTTTGTAACACACCTTTCTGTGATTTTTTTGTATATCTAAGCTTTTGCAAGTGTTCCTGCATCCTTCTTCTACATTACGTCTAGTCATGGCTTTTTTTCTGTTTGCTTATACTGTGTCAAAGTAACAGCTGCTCCATTTCTAAAACGTTTTGCTCATGTTCATTTTTGTATTTTTACAGTTATTTACATCTCTAACACTTTAAAGTCCTAAATTTTCATTTCATTTTTAGACTGCATTTTAGTTTCCGTATTAAAAAGCTCAAGTTTTCTCTATCTTTTGTTTCTTGTCCTACAGAGCTCTTCACAATTCACAGAGAAGTTGTGAATTGTGAAAGAAACAAAATCACTCATCATGTACATTTTTAATTATGACACTTCACTGTTGCATTTTGCATTTCTGAGTTGTGACATTCTGAACATGGCATGTTCAGAATGTATATGGAATATCTAGATCTATATATAAGTATATAGAAAACCTAGATCAAGACAGGCTAATTGCAATGACAATTCCGTGATTTGTCATTGTCTTACTTTCTGAAAGAAAAAGCGTCTTTTTTCAGTGATTATGACACATGATATATAACATTCCTATAATCACAACTATGAATGTCCCCTGTGGACATTTTTTGATTATTTATTCTGGTATTGAAGTATATTTTATGTCATACCAAAGTGTCATAATCACTGAAAAAAACATTTCTGGATTATTTAATCTGGTATTGAAGTATATTTTATGTCATACCAAAGTGTCATAATCACTGAAAAAGAAGTTTTTTTCATTCAGAAAGGAAGACAATGACAAATCACAATTAATTGCAATTAGCCTGCCCTGATCTAGGTTTTCTATATACTTTAAAATGCCATGTTCAGAATGTCACAACTCAGAAAATGCAACAGTGAAGTGTCCGAATTACAAATGTACATGATGAGTGATTTTGTCTCTCTTACCTTAGTGTCGGAATATTACAATGTTTTGGTAATGAGGAAAGGGACAAAGCAAATGGGCTATTTTGTTGACTATAAATCCTTACATGCCATGTTCACAGGGTCATTTAAAAAAAATAGTACAGTAAATATTCTTGTACTTCATGATTTTCATAGTCTGTTACATTGTGTCTCACACCTCAGTGTCAGAATTTTGAGACGTTTTTATAATCAGGAGGGAGGGCCATAGCAATGCAGCAGAAAGTGAAATCACCATTTGCCAATGTATTCTCTCATGCCATGTTCAGAGGGTCATATTTAAAAAATGGTACGGTAAAATTTCCTGAAGTTCAGGAGGTAGGTTCATAGCAATAAGGAGAAAGTGCGATCACCCTTTGCTCATCCTTGGTTAACCATATTGTAGCACCCACATGGGGCGCTGTAGCCATGCACACGCAAGGCAGGCTGTATATACCCGCCCATATATAGTGGGACAAGGGCTGGAGACACCCTCTTCCCTTTTGTGTCTGTGTAGGTGTAGTGCAGTGCTTTATCTCCCCTGTCCCAATGTGTGTAAACCCCCTCAGCGTCTTTAATAAATGTCCTGCCAGCCCGTGCCAGAGCCTCTTGCCTGTTTCTTTCTATTGGCGAACCCCAGGAGCATTACAATATATTCTCATATGCCATGTTCCAAATGTCCAATTTAAATCTGCTGTATTAAATTTTTTTGTAAAATGCAAGATTTTGAGACTTTTAATGATCAGAAGGCAAGGCCATGGTAAATATGCAGAAAGTGCCAGTGAATTCACTTTTTGCCTTTATCTTATTTACTTGTCTAACATGCCAGTTTGTGTTATTGTGAGTTTTTAAAATTGGTTTTCGATGTTCTGAAATGTGTTTCATACAAAAATACAAGTCACTGTCACTATTTACTTATATATTCCTCTTTACTGAGGATATGTACAGTAATCCATCCGAATAAGTACATTTAAAAATGACTGTACAGAGCCATCTACAGGCGAAAGGCGACATAACATCACAACAAAAGCATTTAAGGTTGAACGAAAAACACGAATAAGAAGCTGCTGAATAAGAAGCCAATTTCAGCCTTGTTGACCAAAGTTGACCAAAATGTTAACCAAAAGTGTGCATTATATTTTAAAAATGAGACAAGACCTTAAAAGTACATTTTATAATGTTAACATGACATGCTTTGATTTAAATTAATTTTAACTATATAGTCTAACATTGTTTGGCTTTTTAATTGCTTCCTGTTCTGTCTTTAAGATGCGAATGATGTGTTCAAATTGTTCAATATGTGTACATGTTCAACTTCATTTTTTTCCATTTAATATTATATTGTTTTTTTAAATATATGTTATTTTTACTTGCATTTAAAATTCTGCACTTGTCTGTATGAAATGTCACAAGTGTTTATCTCTGAACTAGTCTGTTTATTTTGAATTTATTTTGCGGTTTCTGTAGCACCTTACTAATCCTTCTGTTTTGGTATCATTTGTGAACTTGACTAGCCTACAAATGATCTAATATTGTACTATTAACTAATGCTATTTTTCTATAGTTTTATTAAACTTGCTAAATGTGATTCAAAATATGTTATGTAGATATTATTGTTATTAATGTTTTTTTCCTGAGATACATTAAAATGCAACAAGGACTACAATTTAAAGCTCCCCTTTTTTAAAAAAATCACTAACCTATTGTTTGTACTTGATCTGAAAAAAGGATTTGCAGTCAAAATATCTATTCATTGAAATGTGTCAAATTAAGTCTGTTTTTTCTTTTTGTGACAGAAATCTGATGCAGAAATAACAACAGATGTTCTTAAAGTAACCTTTTTTTAAATGCTTGAAAATATAAAAATCACATGCTATGGGATTTTCTAGTTGTATTTTTCAGAGTTAGCAATGATATTGGGAAACAGGTCATAAAGATTTAAAGCTGGCATTCAAAGTAAATCAATAATTTAGTAAATAATTATCTATTATTTAATGAAGCTTCTCATGTAAAAATTAAAGGATTAAACACTTGTATTGCAGGAGTTTGCAATTGTTTTTTTTAACATCACTTGGTTTGCATACCCCTAGTATTATTTAATCTGTTAAAGATAATGTTGGAAAAAATAATACATTTTAAGAAAGATTTTAATCTGCTCAATATTAATTAGGCAAATGGCAGGCATTTAAGTCTAATCCTTTTTTAAATGTTAGCTTTTCAGATGTGCTCAAGTGTGTTTCTCAAAGTCAACCGAGCTGTACTAATAAAGAGTTAACTTTGAAAAGGAAAAGAGGACACAATGCACACACTGATTAGTATAAAACAAAGTTATTTATTAACAGCTGATTATGCATGATGCTTCATAAATTCACTAACTGAAAGTGTGTCATCGACAAAAAAAATTGCTCAAGAAATTCCAATTTCCTACTAGCAGACAAACAAGTCCAGATACAGTATAACATTTTATTACTTTTGTGATGGTTTTGATTATACCTGTTTTTAATTAACTGCTTTCAAACTTGCACAGGTCAAAGTACAGCTCATGAAAATTAAGTAAAATGTAAAAACTGATCTGCACTTACCTGAAAGGAGGCAAAGAGTAACAGCAAGTGAGTGGGTCATGATGACCTGTGTTTTCAGTGCTTTTCTCTGTACAGCTCTATGTCCTTCTGTACTGCAGGGTGGCAGGGATGACACCAGCTTCACTACAGCTGCCTCAGTCTGTATTTCTGGACTTCATATCCACTTTCTCCACGCCCACAAGTGCACTCATGCTTCCGTTTCATTATTGTTTCTCTACAACCCCTTTTATATCAAATGTAATAAATGGACGAAATTACCACAACTGGATTCTAACAATTTACAGTGCATGTGAATAAATGATAATAAAAACACTACTCATGTATGATAGAAAATACTTACATTGATAGATAGAATATATGATAGAAAATAAAAGCATTGTCTCAAAAATAGCTTGCTGATATTGGAAATATGAAGATATACAATAATGTAAAATCTCTGAAAATATAGCTACAAATACAGTTTTTATTTACAATCTATAGCTTAGAGATTCCCAACATTACTGAAAGGACACCCACACTAGCATCAAAACAAACAGCACAAAAAGAGCACAGCAGGATCATAATCACAATATGACAGTCAAAATATTCCAGATTGCATATGTTTTACTATACAGCTGTCCTGCTGATAAAGGATTTTCATCAGAAAAAAAAATCTACAAGCAAACTCCTATGATGCATTTTTTTAAACTTTCTTTCTCATGTTAAGGAACAGTCCCTGAAGGTCCTACTGCCTTACCTCTGAACCCTATAAACCCTCTGAGCCTATGTTACCTCCTTCACATTCCATCTTTCTGTCTTTTTTTCAATTTCAATACAAGACCCTTTGTTCTGACCTTCCATTTTGTCCTCTACCCTTGAGAATTTGCATTTTCTTAGCTCCTTCCTGTCCTCTCCATTCTTCTTCCACTGCCTGATGGACGATTCCTCCTTTGTTACCCAAGCTCACTCTTCACTTCTCTAGCCCAACTCTGTAGTAACAATTGTGTAGTAAAAACTTCAGTGAATGTATCATGATTTTTTACTATGGTTTTTGTATAAGACTTAACTATGTGTTTGCTGAGCTTTACAGTAAACCAGTGAACCATGATAAACATGTTTTTTTCTAAATAATACAGCATGAGGGCTCCAAAGACACTTACTATAGTGTACAATACCTGTGGTGTAATTCACCATTAGTAATTAACTTATAAGTTATTACCACTAGTTCGTTTTTAACACTAAAAGGTGTTCTCATCTCAATTGCATATTTTACATCTGACGTATTCCTGAATTGACAAACGGGAGTCAACCATTGTGAAAACAAGGCAAAAAAACAACAGAGCTTATTTCTGACCCTGTGACTTTGTCTACCTCAGCTAAACAGGAAGTAACAGTGATTAAACAAATCCTGTTCAAGATTATGAAAGGCCTTGCCAAGTAAGCAGTATTCTTCCAGGAATTCACAGTATTTAGTTTCTTTCTAATGGAAAAAGTTGTTTCTCAGGAATAAAAGATTAAAATCTTTTTAGATCCATCAAAGACTTTCTGAAGGTTATTTGCTGACTAAGTGCGATAAATATTATTAGTTCAATTGTATATAATATGAGCTTACATACAGTATATTATCTTCCTCAAGTTGATTTGGCTGACATGGACAAGCTCTAACAAAGGCTTCTTTTGTTTTCTGTGTGGGGACAGATGACATTAGCATAGATAGCACACTTTCTAAAACAAATGTATATACCATAAAAAAACTGAATAGGCAGGAACAAATCCATTGTTCTTTCTAGGATGCACCATGCAAAACAACATGAACATGTTAATTCTGAAATATTATATATTTTTGATGTGATCTTCAAAAACATATTTTTGTCCTCTAGGAGCAGGCTCCTTTCATTGGCCATACATGATCTGTTTTGGAAGACGGATAATATAGCCTATCCAGTTCAGTTGAGCCTTCATGATAATTGTGGTGACGCTATACAAGTTTGCTTACTCCAGGTTGCTGGTGTTAGAGTCCTTGCCTTCTCAACTGATCCTTATAATCATCCAAGGGCATCTCTAATGGTACACTTCTAGTGTCTTCACATGCCTACTGTCTATTTTCCAGGTCTCTGTCTCATGCAGAAAGGTATGAAAAAACACAGCTTGCTAGACAAAGAGCTTTGTTCTTATTTGATATCTCCGTCCTCAAAATCTCTTATCCTGAGCTTAGCAAAATCCACGTACAAACGCCAACATATTCCCACAGGCGTCAGCCTTAGATGAGAGCACACAGCCAAGGTAGCAGGAGTGATCCACATTTCCAAGAGTGCTCTTGTCCATGTGAATGCTGGGGATCTGTGGAGTGTTGCAAGGTGTAGGTTGATAAAGGATGTAGGTCTTTCTCCTCCTTTCTCCTCAGGACCAAGGAGCTTCTATACCTTTGTAAAGGCATCCAAGATGCATTGTAGGTCTGCCTCTGTGTATAAATTGCAGCTTCATGATGGAGTTTGTGGAAACTTTTAGTCAGACCATCAGTTCTATAAAGGATTTGTACTCCTTGTGGTAGATTTGGGACTGTGAGGTGCAGGATAGCTGCAATGAAGATAGCAAATAGGGTTGGAGCCACAATACATCCCTGTTTAACCCCTATTTCTATTTTGAAAGGGACAGTCTTAGCCTTGCTGCTAACTACAGCTACTGACATGTCATCATGTTATCATTTTTGACAGTACTTGCCAGGGGGCAAGACATTTCACTGAGTCAAAAACTTTAGTCAAATCAGTAAACACAATGATGTTGCTATCAGAATTTTTCTTGAAGCTGCTGTGCTGTTAAAATCATTGTGACATTGGGAAGTATTTCCTCTTACAAGCATTAGGCATTAGCATTAGGTTGCTGGTATGGAGGTTAGTATTTTGCAGTTAATGACAGAAGGGAAAGAATCCACAATCAAGCAAGGAGGATACAAAGAGAGTAGAGTCAAAAAGACAATCTAATGTGAAACAATGTATGAGAGGCCCAGTTAATGACATGCTTATACATAATGTCACAGTAAGGTGATCCCTTGGACAAGAAATATTCCTGCCTCATGTACAACTATGCCACCTAGCAAATTGGAAAGAGTGCTAGACCCCCTTCTTTGCCACAGGTTCCAGTGACAGACATTAGTATCAATTAAGGGCCCTTTTTATTTTCTACTTACATCAACATTCACTATTAATCTAAGAAATAAAAATAAAAAACAGCATCCACAGCAACCAAAAGTTAGCTCCAAGGGACGTAATGAATTCCTAAGGATCAGTAAGTCTTTTCTTTAAGGTACACTGAAGAGAGACTACTAAAAAAGTCTCATCTTAGTGTCTATAAAAGTCTTTGATGGTATGGAGATGTAACGTTGCCATAGCCAAAATGTAATGTAGTGGCTCTCTGAAGGCACCAGTTCTGTAGGGTTTGGGCATTTACTGGGACAATTATTAATTGTAGCAGTAAATCACAAAATTGATTCTTGCGATGGCTTTAGAATCCAACCATGCGACATAACTCAAACAACGCACACACACAGGTACTAATACACGAGGATACATTTATTAATACATAGAATATGCATATAAACCTAACAGATCTTATCGAGAGGGTTATCAGAATACAAAAGATATATATTCATTCAGTTACAAAGAGTTACATATATCAAGAGGACATACGTTCAGTATATCATTCATTAAGACCGTTTCATAAATGAACTTGGTTATAACTTCTACATTAGATACTCAAAACAAGTACATAACTCTTAGGAATTAAATTGATATCAACTGGTTGGGATAACAATTGAATTCTCGAGCTGTAATGCATTGAAGTTGAATACTCATCCAATCTCTGGGGATTCATATCTCCTGCAGGCACAAACAATCAGCTGCAGGCTTGTTGCTGTCCAATCCGCGCTCTCTGGCTCCGTGCCAGGCTGTGCTGTGCGGCTTGCGACGGTGCGCTGCTGATGCTCACTGACCCGCTAGTTAGTGTTGGCTTTAACTAGCAAAGTTTGTGCACAGGAGAAAAGATGACTGTGGATCCCAGCAAGTCAGGAAGAGGACCGGTTCATTCCTGATGAAGCGCTAGTTCTGAATAGTGATTCAGCTGTCCACAGTTCCGACCTGTTCACGAGGCGTGCTGCTGTTGCTAACCTCGGGTGGATCCTCTGGTTACTCTCTGGCAACCTCCGCTCTAGACTCTTAGAACAAAGGAAAGTTCTGGCACTCGGACACACTGGCCGTTCCGTGGTTGTCCGGGCTGAGTCTCAGGATGGTCAGGAGGCGCGCTGCAAGAATGTCCTGCCCTTGGGAGCCTTCTGCTCCTGGGCTGTCCTGCCCTGGAATTCTCCTTTGAATTCCCTTTAGAAAAGTCCACAGAAGTCCACTGAATCTCACAGGCTCTCTGTGTTGCCTGTTTTTACCTGGAGGAACTTCAGCTCGTTGATTGGCTGAAAGTTCCATGGGCATCAGAGTCCCACGTGGGTTACTCAGCCCTACCAGTCCCTGATTGGTTGATCAAGGTGAGATATGAGTCACTTACTCCTGACACTTAGGAATGCAGTCCAGATGTCCATCTGGCACTCCCTAGACAGATAGGCGCCAATGGATGACCATTGATCATGATAGCCAGGCTTAGCTAAGTGCATCCCCCTTTGGGAGCTGTCCTAGGAAACCTTAAATCAGCCTGCATGAATAGTTTCTCTGTGGCTGCACCACAGAGATGAACAGAGAAATGGGGCCTCATTTGGGAAGGCTCAGAACACTTAATTCTTCCTTATTAATAAGCCTCGCCGCTACAGAAAAGAACAGGCACTTGGACAAGAGAGATACCACCCAGTCCAATTTCCCCAGTGTCTGTTTGGGTTATATTAGAAATCCTTTCACGGGCTGTACTACATTTCCCTCAGTTCGTATCAACTCGCCAGGCCGGTTTCTTTGTTCCTTGCCTCCAGGTATTAAAAGTCTCTCTACAGTACCTCTGTTCCACTGTCAGTATCTCCCATGGTCTTTAGTTTCTGGACCAATAGTTCCTTTCCTCCGTGGTCTCACACTCTGCAGCTTCCCTTGGGCTGTCTGTGTTGTCTCGAGGGGCTTGTAGGGATGGGGACCTTCTCTGTTCCGACTCAGATATTTTTATTCCTCCTGTTAGTCAATCCCCCTCGGGGGTTTTCCACTGTCTCTGTCCAGGACAGGTGTGCCCAGTAGATTACCAGGAAGAAGCTTGTGTTGTTTGAGAGGTGTGAGTGTGGAGAACTTAGGTGTCTTGGACCCTTATCACTTCTTTGTTTGCTTTCCTGCTCCCCCTCTTCCTCCCTTGGTCTGGTTCAAACTGTCTCACCTGCATGCATCAATACCTAATTGCTTCCTGAATAGCCTGGGTGTTACCATTGTTACTAATTAGTTTCCCTTAGTTGCTTACCTACCAAAGCAGCAAGATGGCTTCTGTTTTTTCAAACTTAGTCCGGTGTTTTTGTTACTAAATGTTCCCTGCTCTACTGTATTCATTAGAAAACCCAAACATTGACACAATCCTGGCCATTAACACAACCCAACAACCCTGACACCTGAAGAAGGCTTCACAGCCGAAACTTTACACTCTTTTCAGCATGGAATAAACCTATTACTTGTTCCTTTGCAGACTACACATGCTGATGCAGCTACCCGCCTGAACCAATTAATTACAGCCTGTTACTTCTTAAACGGCCCACATTCTGCAACAATAAACTGCGACAATTATAAAAATGTATGGAATAGAAGATACTACATTAGAAGAAGATAATACTGTAATGTAATAATGATCATGTTTCTTTATTTGCCCTATACAATTTCTTGCATTAGGAATTCATCTTTTTGCATACCCCAGCTTTTCTCCATGAGACACAGACAGGGAAGGAAGCTTAGGGGCAGAGCACAGGGTCAGCCATTGTACAGCACCCCTAGAGCAGTTGGGGTTAAGGGCCTTGCTCAGGGGCCCAATGGAGTAGGATTCCTCTGCCAGCCGCAGGATTTGAATCGGCAACCTTCCAGTCACAGGCGCAGATCCTTAGCCACAGAGCCACTGCTCCAGCCCCTATACTTCTAGTAGTTCAAGTAGGTAGCTGCGTCAGCATGCATATGCTGCAAAGGAACAATTGAAGGCCAATTCCATGCTAAAAACAGCTGAAAAGAAACACAACTCAGTTGTGGAGCCATCTTCTGGTGTGTAAAAATTTAAAATTACATATACCTGTAAATCCTGTGGCCCTCTCCACCTGGAGCTGGCCTGGACTCCCCTGTCTTCTACAAATCTGTCATAAAATAGATGCTCCCTATCGCACCTATCAATATGATCTGTATACTTTGATTTATTGGTACTCTCTGCATACAAGATGAGTGCTTCACTTCTTACTTATAGTTTATAGTCTTATAGTTAGGTAAGTTAGGTCCCCTTTTCAGTCTGTAAAGGCCCATGAGGAATGGGGGGCAAGGGCCACCATTTTTTCTCAACCATCCGGCAACGGAAGTGGAGGTGATGAGGTCAGCATCATGCTCCAGGCCAGCCTATTTCTCCCAGAAGGATTAATCCCCGGTACTCCTTTGGAAAGCATTCTGAGTGGACCTGGGAGTCATCTGGAAGGAATTAGAGCAAGCTACATCAGTTGCCCCTACCTGAGATTGAACCAGGGACTTTCCAGTCAGGAGCTAGACACCCTTGCCATCTGAGCTACCATGGCTCAATTTAGTAAATATATAATCCTTAATTGTGAAAACACTTTTGTGTCATTATAATTCATTGCTGTTCTCTATGTCATATAATTTAAGATGTACAGTACAGCTGACATCATATTCAACCTCCCAAGAGCATCTATTGACTTCGAACACAAGTCAACTCCAGCTGCCAATGGCTATAACAATCTACTGAAACTATCCAGATTTTTATCTGAGAGTGTTTTCAGTTGAATTATTAAATACAGTACTTGCAATTGTTAATACAGTGCTATATTGGTGTAAAGCATCATCAATATTTATTCTCAGCTGATTTATCTGATTAAGTACACGATTACTCACTTAATTACTATAATAATAATTACTTACACTTACAGTATATAGCGCTTTTCTGGACACTCAAAGTGCTGTACAGGTAATGGGGACTCCCCTCCTACACCACCAATGTGCAGCATCCACCTGGATGATACTCACCACACATCAGCTATTAGTGGGGAGGAGATCAGAGTAATGAAGCCAATTCATAAATGGGGATTATTTAGGAGGTCATGATTGGTAAGGGCCAAAGGGAAATTTTGGCCAGGACCGTGGGGTTACACCCCTACTCGTTTCGCGAAAACGTCCTGGGATTTTTAATGAGTCAGGACCTCAGTTTTACGTCTCATCCAGAGGACAGCGCCTTTTTACAGTATAGCGTCCCCGTCACCATACTGAGGCATTAGCATTAACATTTCAAGTAATGGTTTTGTTTTTAAATTACCCCCATTAGGAAAGACTTCTATCTTTATATTTGGAGGCTACAAGGGTCTACTGCAGTAATCTGAGGACACTCATACATGGTAACACTAACGTGATTCAGAAATGATGACTTGCAGTTTTGCTTTCTCTTGCAGTCACACTTAACTCACAAATGTTTTGAAAGTCCCAGCTTGAAAGTCCCCCTGTACCATCAGTAATTTTTCACACAACCAAGTCTACATGAAAACAATGCTGTGTGCCAAAAAAGGATGCCTGGATCTTGGCCTCTGGTCTTTGTGCTACTTTGTAAATAAGATAATTATTAAGGATATAAGGATAACAGGATATTGCACATATCCTGTTCAACGTTCCAAACCATTTGGCATAAAAAGCCTTTTCCAGGAATTCATAATTGTTATCATGATGTTTTGGGTTTTTTTTGGAAATTAAAGTTTTAAACTCTTACTTTCACCAGATAGTCATTCACTTAAACATAAGTATTGTCTTCTACACTTTTCATATCTACACATAATACAAATTCATTCATCTAAGCAAGTGCTAGATTTTAATATTAAAACATAATTTACTACTGATGCTAGAACGAGAAAGTATTTAATGCACATAGAAGAGGACTCAATGCAACATGTCACTGATAATAAAATTAAAGAGAAATTTAACTGAAACCCAGTTCTCCTGGGTATTATGGAAGTATATAGAATTATTCTTCTTTGTATCTTTAGTGCTACAGTAGGAAAAGCTCATAACTGGAACCATTGGCAAGGAAGTAGTGGTTAAGGACATGCCCAATGGTATTCTCCTCCTGACAAATGTGCAGAACATGGACCTTTCCTCATCAACCCCTGGTTCTGCCAGAAAAATTAGTCATCATGGCAACAGCTGCAATTTAAACATTGGCATCTAATAGATTATATCACTATTTATACCCAGGACTGTAAAGATATAAACATCACTTTTGCTAAGTCAAGGATTTAGAACTGCTGTACCAACTCATTCAGCATAACTTGTGCTACAGTAAGTCAGGGTTTAAGAACTGCTGTACTAACTTATTCACCATCTCAATATGTTATCCTTCATATCCATATCTCTATTAACTCTGAATTGGCAACTGCAGAAGAATACCAATGCAGAAGGATTCAGAGATCCAAGCAATTTTGAATTTTTCCACCAGTACTTAAATAATGTCTAATGAGTTCCAACCAACCTAACTATGGACCTGGGACCAGACAGATCAAGAGGCAAAACTCACACTGCTCACCAGCTATGGCACAGATATCAAGAGCAATAAAAGCCCTCTATACTCCACACTGTACAGGATAGTTCTATAGTATGTATGAACTCCAAATTGTGTGACTATTTTTCACATACTCCACGAGAACATATGGATGCAACCACTCAGGTTCCTGGCTTCATGATGATATGGTGTTTGATCAGGTGGGTTCTTACGGATATCCTAGAAAACACATCTTTATTTTATGTTAAAAGTGAATGTATTTCTTGTTTCTGACTTGAACTTAGGTCACCACATGAAGTGAACGTAGACCACTGAACCAAAGCATCACTCTGTACAGGCTAAATTAAAAACTATAAGGGTTCCTTTTTCCATTTTCTACAAGTTTCAGTGAAACTACAAGTGTTGTTTTTCCATACAATAATAGGGACAGCAAAATGTGATGAAAATGAACACATCAAAATTTTGATGCAGATGATTTATGAAGAAAGCGGAATACTGTTATGTTTCTTATTTTCAACTACCACTACCAGCTATATACATATATTATATTTATAATAATAAATTACAAATCACACAGTGGTATGGTGCAGTCACCTTACCACAGCAATGAGTTTTGACACACAATCTGAATGGCTGCATCTGTATGTGTAGTGATATTCAGTGATATATCTATCACAATCTTTTTTGAAGTTAACTAAATAAAGGCTGTATCTTTGCCCAAAAGTCTTTTTAGTATTATTAACTATGATGATACATCTGGCCATCAACCCGTTTTTAGTCTGAGTGGAGCCACATTACATAGTGGAAATAAATGGTAAAGTTTTTAACCCTGTCTAAAAAATAATATAAATTAGCACTGGCAATTAAGAGTCTAGTTGAGATAAAAGAACAGAAGACTCCACCACTAAAATTGAGAAGTTGACTGAAGCAGAAACCAGAAGACACAGTTCTCCCCAATGACCACAAAAGGTTGTCATTAATAAAAACATTCAACATTGCCTCAAATGAGCAAGTGCAGCCTTCAACTACGTAAGGAAACTGATGTTAGAAGATCACAATTTAATTTCAAATTAGCTTGAGATCAGATCCAGTCTACCTGCATCTATAGCTGAAGTGAACAGCATACTACAAACACCTGATTCTTTTCTGTATAACTGTATTGTCTGCAGAACTGAAGGATAGAGGAACCAACAATTGTCAGAATGAGAGGGAACATTTAGCCCTGTTGATGAATTTAAAGTACATTTGTCCAATAAATATGGCTCCTACAGGCATTCATTTTCTTTATACAAAGACCATGTACTTAAGTAAATTTCCATGATAGTTTATGGAATTATGCATTCATTATTGCAATCTTCAGCAAATATTCCTAAAAAATTAATTGTAACAAAAGATTTTATATACAGAATGAAATTGCAACATCTGTTACATAACAAATTACATCACAAATTATTGGTGACAGGAATATGGTACCATATATAATCTTAAGCAGCCTTCAGATAGCAATGATATGCAAAATTCTAGTAGTTGCAGTATTTTGAGTTCATTGCAAAAACAGAGGAGTGTAAACTATATAGAAATAGTTGTGTAATAGGAAAAACAGCCCTGAATTGAAAGCCCTTTTCCTATAGTAAAGTTTAGTGAGATTTTGGAAGTTTGGTGAAAAGTCTCAGAATGTACTGTTGTGTCTTTCCTGCCACAATTTGACAGCCAACCAAACTCTATTCAAAATTAACATTGGAGTCAGGAATCTAAGCTTCAGTGTTTTATTGAAGCAAACACCAAGCATGTCACTTTGAGGAAGGTGTAAAAAGGCAATGCTTTCGCCAGCGGGTACCAAGTAGATGGCAGCAGATTGATACACTATGCTGGCAGCTGATTACTACTTTAGCAATAACATTCCTATTTCCAGGGTCAACGTGTAACAATACCATAGAGATGTGCTTTCTCTGTGTAGCACTGACTACATACAAACAGCCAGCAGGGGAGCAAAATTACAAAAACTAAAAACTGAAGGCAAAATACAGAGACAGAGAGTAATTTTTTAGAAGAATCTGAGAGACTAGTTTTGAAAATTATTTCAAAGAAGAGCATAGCTCTTTTTTGTCTTGGTGTTTAGTTTGTGTTTTTTTAAATCCCTGCATAACAAATAAAGTGCACTGGTGGTTTTTTTTGTTAGTTTTTTTAACCTTGCAGCTACAGTATGTGTTTTTGGTTCATCTATTGACCTACTTTATATATCAGGGAATTTAAAAATCCCTTTATGGCACACCCGATGGCTTGTCAAGATATTACTACCAAATGGGCAAGATAGACCGAATGGCTTCCTCATTGTAAACATTATGCATTCAGCATAAGGATGCTTCTAGTCTAAACTATATCACTTAAAGATTTGTTTTTATAGGTCCCCTCTACTTTACCACAATATTCTGTGTCCTAGAATCACAATGAACAAACAGACCAGCAAAAGATGCTAGTATTATTAAAGTGCCCTTTTTATTTTCTAAGGACATCAACTACACCCCCAAAAAACACAGCATCCACCGCAACAAAAGGTAACTCCAAGGAGTTTGCTAGATCCCAGAGGGTCGGCAGTCAATTTAGGTAACAAGGGAAGAACACAAGTCCATGTTTGTCTATAAAACTCTTTGATGATACAGCCACACAAAGAAGCCACCCAGTTCAATTTCCCCAGTCTCTGTTTGGGCTGGATTGGAAGTCTTTCCGCAGGCTACACTATGTTCTTATTTCAGTATTGACTCACCAGGCCTTTTAATTTTCTCTTTGCCTCCAGGAAGTAAAAGTCTCTGTACAGTATCTCCTTTGGTCTGTAGTTCCTGGATCAATAGATCTTCTCTTCTGTGGTCTCATAGGCTGTAGCTTCCCTTGCACTGTCTGTGTTCTGTTGAAGGCTCGTGGGAAGGGAAGAAAAATCCCCCTTTGTTTAAGATCGGATCGTTTTAACCCTTCCATTAGCCAATGCCTCTCAGGGGATTTCCACTGTCTCTGTCAGGGGCAAGTGTGTCCATTAGATTATTAAGAGAAAGCTTGGGTTGTTTGAGAACTGTACTGTAAGCATGCAAACTTGCAGGTGTCATGGGCCCTATTGCTTTTCTCTTTGCTTTCCTGCTCCCCCCTGCTGCCTGAGTTCTGGACTAAACTGGACTAAACTGGCCCAGAAACCCCTCACACCTCCTTGCATCAGTAAGCTGTGGTAATTGCTTCATTTCTGGACAACCAGTGTGTTCTTAAATTGTTGGTATTTGTTTTCTGCCCCACTGTATGCATTTGAAAACTTTGACTTGACACAACCCTGGCCACTGATATAACTTCATTAATGGCATCCTTCAACAGTTTGCATTCTGTGGCAGATTCATGTCTTGACCCCTTACAATTTGCATAAAAAGCCAATAGGTCAGTGGATGATGTTGTTAATATTTGCCTCCACTATCCTACAACATCTGAAATCTCCAGGAACATACAGTATGTGTGACACCAGAGACTTTATTTGCTGTGTCAACTGTTACCAAAACTTGTTACAAAAACTTGTTCCAAAACCTCTGTAACCTTAAAAAACTCTGAATTGTTATTTTGAAATATACTCTCTTATAGTTTCAACTTTTTTTCTATGTTTATTAATATTAAATCATGTGCTCTTGTATTCTGAGCACGTCTGACAAAATTATTTTTTTATTTCAGTGTAGGATTTGATTCTGGAAATATATCTGAATTGGTTCCAGAGTAGATATATATAGTATGTAACTGTCACGAAGCGTATTTTCAGGACACTATGCAGACAACGCAATCCGGGGAGGAGTGAGGAAAACATGGGGAAAAAAGTATGCAAAGGGGCTGGAAGGAAAACAGGGGGCTTGTCCATGGTGCGCTGGTGTCTGGGGAAGGCGTGGCCGAGGCAAACAGTCCAAGGGAGTCCGAGGCAAATCCATTGTTGAAGCAAAAGTCCAAGACCGGATAATCCATCCTGACAGACAAACAGAGTTAAAAGCCGGAGCGGGATCCGGCGGAGGGTCAGGGGAATAAAAGGGGGTAACAGGACCAGACGCTCCCTAATCCCGGACTCAGAAGCTCAGGGTGCCGTGATGAAGCCTGTGCCGTCAAGTCGCTCCTGGACTCGCGGATAGGCGGGCTTCCAGTTGTCCATCTTCCAAAGCTGAGCCCAGATTGGCAGGAACGCCTGGCTTTTATAGCACAGGGGGCAGGAACCGGAGGCAGGTGCAGGAGATGAGTATGAAACATGGAATGGCTGGAGCGTTCTTAAGAGGAGGGGTTTATGAGTGTGACAGTAACACTATCTATCTTTTGATGAGGGCTTACTAATGCATTCTATATTTTTCAAATAAAATCCCTTGATTTAGATTTTACACTTGTAATTGTAGATCCACAAATTCTCTTTTCAGTGTTTCCTCACTTTGCCTTGAAGATGGAAATGATATGCATTAATGGGGTGACACAGTGGTACAGTTGTTAGAATTGCACAGTGGGGGCCTGGGTTCAATTCTGGCCCTGGGGTGCTATCTGTGTGGAGGGTTTCCTGTGGGTGCTCTAATTTCCTCTCCACAATCCGAAGACATATGTGTAGATTAATAGGCCTTTGAGAAAACTGGCCCTGTAGTGAGTGCATGTCTATTTCTGTGTGTGCCTTGCTATGAACTGGTCTCCTGTCCAGGGTGTATCCTGTCTTGCGCCTGTTGCTTTCATGAATAGGCTTCAGTTCTCTAGTGACCCTATATACTATATATCATCCAGGTAGATGCTGCACATTGATGGTGGTGGAGGGGAGTCCACCATATGAGTGTCCAGAAAAGCACTATATAATTGCAAGAAATAATAATTATTATTATTACATAAAACTGTTAGAAAATGGATGGATGGATCCCTTCTTATACTATACACCTTTATTCATTCTTTACTAGCCTTCTTTTTTGTCTTGTTTTGCTAGTTCACATTGTACACAAGATTAAAATATATCTATATAAACACAAATCTTTTATGAGTGGCTTCTTTAATGGCACTGTTTCCCATTTTAAATTTATAGTTTAATACTCTATGTTTTCCTACAGTACATGCATGTAATACTGTAGACATTGTTTTATTCCCACTGTTTTATTCCAAGGATTTTTGAATTGCCTTTGTAGCATTTTCTATTCCTACCATTTTGACCTCACCTGAATGCTTTACTACCCATCCTGAAAGCTAGGTCATTTGGATCTAATACAAATTCTTATTGTACTCTACTATTTACATCACCCCCAATCTGAGCATTTACATCAGAGCTATAATGTTTTCTTTCCATTTTAACCTCAACTTAACTGTAACAGAGCGACATCTAGTCTCCTATGCCTATGGCCGATGTGTAACGCATTCCACACGCGCTCATGTTCCCACACGCACGCATTCCACTCACATACCCACGCGCACCAGTAATTATCCTATCACTTTTCTCTGCTATCACTAGTTTAGTTCATCTTTTTCCACTCTTTCTTACTGACTATTGTGAGTTGTTTCTCTGAGATCACGCAGTACGTGTTGTCTTTCTCGGTTTCTGTGGTTTTGGAGTATTTACCGGCTTTTGTCAGTTTCTTGGTTTTCGTTCTCGGCTTTCGGATTGGATTTGTTGTTTTGGTTCTACTGCCCTCTACCGTTTTTTTAAATTATTGCTCTTTTCTGGGTTTTTTTTTAATACTTTAGCTTTTTGGGCTTCTGGCTATTGTGTTTGTGGCTTTTTTTTTTTAGGCCTGCACAGAGTATTTTTGTGACTCACTAGCTCTGGTGAGTGTACCTAAAGTGCCCTTTCCCAGTTATCTTCTGGATCAATGATCTGTTAATAACCAGATGAGCTAGTTTGGCCTGCTCTTATTGGGGGAAATCTTGGTGAGAACTTTTGTAACTATAGAACAGGATTTATGAGGCACTCTAGTAAACCTAGTTTAAATTCACTGGCCTCTTGTTCCTCCAGAATGTTGTTTAGTTAATGAAAAGAGAATCTGCTACACCAAGAGTGCACAAACATGTAAAAAAAAAGTAGTCAGTCATCACTTGAGATTTTTTTTTTTTACACCCATTACCTTTATCAGTTTGTTTCTCATGTTTGTGCAGTGTCTCAGTTTTTACCATAGGGATCTTCATTGTGGTTACCTGGAATGTCCTACAATAATGCTGAAACACCAGCTGAACTGGTAGTTCAGCTGGAAATGGCACTTCAGTGTCCTCCTGTTTGAAGAATGTACAGATACCCTCAAGATATTTTTAGCTTAACAATTGTTTTATTTTTCCAGCCGTCTCTTTAAAGCCCCATGGCAATAACAATAATGATAGCATCACAACAATTTTGCTTAATTTGACTCTTTAATTTAATTAAAACCAAAATACAAATTTTATATAAATAAAATACGAACATCTCCTGCTTACCTTCAAACAGTCCCAACTAGTAGCATCTAATCTGGGAAAACAATGAGAATCAATAAAATACACTGATTGAAAGGACAGCTAAATATACAATAGAACAAGTAATAGGTTTATTCCATGCTGAAAAAAAGAAGAAAGAGAACACAACGTTTCGGCCGTGGAGCCTTCTTCAGGTGTGATTTGAAGCCTGAAGAAGGCTCCACGGCCGAAACGTTGTGCTCTCTTTCTTCTTTTTTTCAGCATGGAATAAACCTATTACTTGTTCCTTTGCAGCCTACGCATGCTGACACAGCTACCCACCTAAATATACAATATACACCTATCCATTTAATTATATATTTTTGGACCTAGAATGGTTGTGTAACTATAATTATGAACAATGCAATGGCAACAGGCTGGATTGCAACTGAATAAATTGGAAGAGCGTTTCCACCCCAACCTAAATGTTATTTCTAAGAAATGTATATTTTTATGTTTTTCCATTTGCATTCCTTAAGTTTTTGCATTCAAAAAAGTTTTTAAAAAGTTGCCAATAAACAGTTACTTGTTACTAAATTCAGTGTTTCATACAGAAACTATTGTACTCTGAAATGTTATCTTTGGAATAATTTTTGAATAATAAAAATGTACCTCTCTCACAAAACTGTGAAGTGGGTAACATCTTTAGAGAGAGACATAAGCAATTAATATGCTCTGCATGCTTTTTGAACTGTTTCTGTACTGATAACATTACATATCCACATATAACCACCTAAACCAGACCCCTGGAATTTAACAAAAGCAGAATTGGATTTTAAGACAAGTGAGAAAACTCACAACTAGAGAATGCTATCATTATTTTTTGAAGGTGCACAGTGATAAAGTGGTGTACTATTGTAAAATAATACACAACTTTGCAAAGCATATTAGAAGAGGATCAGGGTTAATTACAAAAAAACAAGACAGAAGAAAAAAGCCACTTTGTTCATAAATTGTTCAATTTACAGGTGTAAATGGGCATCTTGTTAGCAAGGTCAGAAAATGACACCTCCCCCCTGTCATAGTCCAGTTAGAATCTGATATTCAGAGGTTTGCTTTTTAGTGTGATCTGGCAAACCTGTAAGGGTTCTTTTCCAGCTGACAGACTTGTCTGCCACACCCAGCATCCAATGTGTCATACTGCTAACCTAAATATCCCAGCATCCAACCACCTCTCAGTAACAAGCAGATACAGTACATGCTGATGGGAGTAAAACGCTTGGGGTTGTGAGGAAGTGGCTGCTTTGCATTGCTGTCTCTAATGCTGGTGAGAACTTTAGTCAGCCAGAGCCATGGATGAGTGTGAATGTGGCTATGAATTTTCCTTTAAATATTTGGGAATTATAATCTCTAATATCTTTAAAATGTGACAGGAATATCAGCAGTATTAAAAAGAAAGGACAGAAGAGAATGTGCTTCTTGCACCAACTAAAAACGTTAGTGTCTCTGAAACAGTTCATAGTTTTAGAGAGCCATTATTCAGACTGCTTCTACAACTGGTTTGGCAATGCATCTGCCCACTTCAAAGGCAAACGTAGTGTGTTGTTTCCTCTGCAGAAAGGGTCATTGACTTTCATCTGCCCAGCATTGATGATTTGTACAAGTCCAGAGCAAAGAAGCATGCAGGAAAGATTGCTGATGACTCCTCTCCCCCAGCTCATTTATGTCAATCATTATGTTTGGGCATGTTATATGTAGAATGTTTTGGCAGCACCAAGAAAACCTGAGTAAATTACATTAAATTTACTTGGCAAATAAAGATTATGCTGATTCTGATTTTGGAATCAGTCAGGAACAGAGGTCAGCAGATTATGTTTTTCTACAGATGTCACAAAGTGGCATCTTGTGGGTAGTGTTTTATTATTCTTCCTTTCCATTATTGGATTGTGCTCACATTTGTCTGATTAGTTTGTGTTGTGGAATCATGAATAAAAAGGAAACAGAAAGAGCACAGAGAGCCCAGGAAGTAGTCTGAACTGACTATTCTTTGGGCAGTTGCCCTTGTGGGGGCTGGCCAGTCAGGAAGCAGCAGAACTGCTAGGAGAAAATTGATTAAAGAAAAAAAGTTTAAGAAATATGAAGACTTCTGGTGACTGACTGAGTGCTGGATGTTGAGGGGGACTGACTTCCCAGAATCTGATCTCAAATGACTTTCTTATTTTGTCAAAGAGAGGAGATGTCCAGCATGTTGGCTACATACAGGAGATCTGTGAAGGTACCATCTTGTGGAGCTGCGATAAGAAGTACACCAATCAGTAGCACTCTTACGTCTGGATAAGTATTCCCCAACTAATACCCCAGTACTGTCACTGGAGATGTAGAGGGTTCAATCCTTTGGATGAAATGTTTAAACATGGTCCTGACTGAGTGGTCATCCCATGTGTAGTGAGTTACTTTTTGTCTCAGAGTGAGAGAAGTGGGAGTAAAGCATCAAACTGGGGGGCTGTGTTTACATGAGTTATACCTGAGGTTTTGTTTCTCCCCAGCTCTCAACTGCAAACAGTACAGACATTGTGTGATTGCCTAGACCCCTGTCAAATGTCACACAGTCAAGGCAGTACATTAGATATGTGTGAGTGTCGAGTAACCTGAGATCAGACATGGAACATAGGAACAGAGAGGAAAGAAAGGAGAAGAAAGGAGGGACATTGCATTATGACACCTGGAAATCACCATACAGTCAGTTCCCAAGTATAATTATTATTGTGAGGGGGTAAGGAAAGTGCTTTCTGCTTATTAATATTCTGCTAAGTCATATTAGGGAGGGATTTCAGAATGAGGATCTGAGCAGGGGACAGTAAGGACTACCCTAAGTGGACTACGACAGCAGGAGGTGAGACACCGGGGACTCCGAGCCAGCAGTTCAGTTCTCCATGGGACCAGGAGATATGGGGATCATGTTTCTTAAGCCAGGGGAAACCTAAGACCAGAGGATGAAGAGGGGATTCAAGGAGAAAAAACTGTATAAACTCAAAATGCAAGGCTCCAGTTCGGAGACACAGGGGGGAGGTTTGCCATTTCACAAACCCTGGAGATCCAAGGTCTGTACGTGAAGAGGGGGCTGGACGGGGAGCAAAGGAACGTTCCAAGAGTGAGCCAGGGAGACATCTAAAAAGTTCCCGGTGGCCCCTGAATCAATAAAAGACAGAAGAGAAAAGTTACGTATGCCCCAAGACAGGGAGACGGGGACAGTTAGAACATTGTGAGCAGAAGAAATTAAATGTGTCCATTTCACCTTTGGGGAAATATTCTGAACGGAGGGTCGAGGAGGTCTGGATGGACAGTTCAAGCGAAGGTGATCGGATTCGCCGCAATAAAGACAACAGCCACTGCATATATGTCTTTCGTGTTCTTGAGGCATCAGACGGGAATGACCAGGTTCCGGAGTTGGGGTGGAGGAGACCGGGAAGGGGTGTGGTGGGAGGTACCTGGCCCGATGGAGCTTCTTCTCTTTAAACGGGTTTTCAGTTCAATGATCCTGGAAACTACTTCCTCGAAGGGCTTACCCCAAAGTGACAATAAAAATAGGTTCTCCTTGATTTCTTCCAATTTAAAAAGAGCTACCAAGGTCTCATCCGGCCAGGACAGATCCGCAGGAATTATGCGAAATTCAACAGCATATTCGGAAACCGATCCTTCCTTGATGCAGCAAGGCCAGTCTGGAGGGAGCATCGTGGTCTGAGTCAGGGTGGTAAAACACAGTCTTTAGGCCTTCCACAAAAAAATTGACATAAAAAATTTCTGGTGCTTGGCATTCCAGCAGGGCAGTCGCCCATTCCAGTGCCCTTCCGGAGAGAAAAGAAATAATGAAGGCGACTCTTTCTGATGAAGAGCTAAATTTTTCTGGGTGTAACTGGAAGAGCAGGGAGCACTGAGTTAGGAAAGTGCAACATTTACATGGGTCTCCAGAATACGTCTCCAGGGAAAAGAACGAGAGGGCACTGAGAGCAGCGGCAGGAGCAGTGGCTGTGGGCTGCAGGCTGGTCCACAGGGGACGCTGGAGGTGCAGCGACAGCTTCTTCTGCAGGGGCAGGTGCAGGGGCAGGCTGAATAGGCAGGTTCTCCAGGTGTGCAGTTATATGCCGGATAGAAGCCTGCAGCTCCATCAAGGCGTGGGAATGCTGAGAGAGAACGAATACGAATAGCCTCGTCTTTTGCGGGGTCCATGTTTTGGCTCAGTATTTTGTCACGGTCACCTGGGGGGCCATGTTAGACCCTAAGCAGGAAGTCCTAGAGGGTGGTAGGATAGGTCCGGGCCGGGGTTCGACAGGGTGGTCTGTACACAGAGGAGGTACTGAGGGCGTAGACAGAAGTGTAGTCCGATTAGGCAAGATGGGTTCACACCAGTATGGTCAGAAAAGCAGTAGAGGTACCGAAGGCAAAGACAGAGGTGTAGTCCGAGTAGACGGGAAGGGTTCACACTGCAATATCCACAGGACCGCAAGACAAGCAGGAGGCAAGGTCGGAGCAAACAGGCTCGATAGCCGGGAGACACAACAGGAAGTTTAAGCACCGCCATGGAGAATGAATGAGCTCTGATGGAGGGAAAACCCAATACTGAGTGAGGACAGATGGGCTCGGCAGGTATTAGAAAGCTGATGGAGAGGGCATGGATAATTAGATAATTGAGCCCACACAGGAATGTGTGGAGCAGCGACTCCTGTGAGACTGGGGCGTAACAGTCTTGCCCTGCTGCATGGTTGGCAACTGCATCCAGCAACCTATATTGCTCAAAGTTTGCTTAATACTGATCTATCTCTCAGAGCTCCAGTGGAAGGCATAGACTCCATTTTACTCCCAATTCTTTCCCCTCTGTGACACTCACAGGCTACAGCACCACTGCCACTGCACCTTCACACAAACAAACTCTCTCTCCCCTTGCACCTCAGCAACTGTGCAGATGTTGAGTCTCAAATAACCAGCCAAGTTAAGCCAAGTTAAGTCTCTAGTGAGACAACCATTCCCATAACTTCCTTTGTTTTCTCTTACACTCAGCCTGCCTACTTACTGTACAATACAAGATAGGCATTTCCTTAAGGTCTGACAGAGAGAGACCCATAGTCTCTATCAGAGATGTTAAACAGGCAATTTAAATAGGATTCAAACAGCAGACATTGTGCTGTTTTTTCATATATCTCAGCAGACTGCAGCTGTCATCTTACAGATCTTTCAGCTATCCAGCCATGCTGTGTCTCTGGCAAACACACACACACACAAATTGCAAAAATTGCAGCCATCACTTTCTCTCACACCCATGCCAGCCTACAACACTAATGCAGCTGCCACCATCTCTCTCATGCATTGTCAGCCTGCATCATATACAAACACTAAATTACTGTAGGTTTGGGAGAGTTCTCCACCTCCACAAACATGCATTGTTATGTTAAGAGATTTGTGATGGTGTCGAATAGCTTGACTTTTTCTGTCACTCTGTAGTCTGAGAAAGCCCAGCAGTCTATCTAGAGAGGAAAGAATGGCCCATTAAATTCAACCCATGGTTAGCACGATTAAAGCAGTGGCTTTCTAAAAGGACACAGGCTAATTGCCTGCCATGGTGGGTTTGGACTCAATGCAGTAGAAAAGAGGAAAATAGACCAGAGTTTACATACCTCTAGAGTCTTGTAATTCTATGGTGAGAAAAAACAATAGTTTTCAATTGTACTTGTAAAATGTGTAATTGTGTAGTTATTTATTAACTTTTCAATGATATTTGGAAACCTTTAACCTTTTTGTCTAGAACATCAGTTTTAAAGAAAATTCAGTGCTTTTAGGACCACTGATTCTAAACAATTAATTTCTAAAACATTTAATTTTATATGGTCAAGAGAAGTATTTTGCCATTGAGTACGCCCTTACCTGCAATAATGAAATGTCTACAGCTCCCATATCCTCTTCTATTGCTCTGATTGTGTGTGTGAGTGGATGGTTATCTGTCTGGTAATGTTCTCTATGTTCTCCTTCATCATCTGAGTCTTTTTTTTCTGCCCTCAATACAGCTATCCTGGCTGCCTCTTCATTCATAGAAACTGATGAGGTTTCTCAAAATCTTACTTTATATTTTTTCTGTTATCTGAGCCTGGTTCTGGAGTTTAGAAAATAAAACTATTTGCTTACTTATGCTTATTATATTTTAATTCATCAATATAATTATTGCCATAATAAATTATTGAGTGTTATACATAATTTATTGTCATTATGTGCCTTTTAAATGGTAGATATTAGGCATTTTGTATATTAATTAAACATAGCTGGATGTTGTTATAATTGTTTAGGCATTATACAATATCATGCAATTAATTTGATTAAATAAGTTAAAATAAGTGTGCCCAGGCACAGAATAAATAGATACATTTTGCCTTAAAGACTTTTGTCTTCTCTTTTTCTGCTCTTGCATTCTAGGCTACAGCAAATCTGATCAACTTTTTTCACAGATTACTAGCTTTTTAATCGGAATACTGTATGGTAATTAATTCATCCATTAATTTTCTACCAAACTAGACTTATGCATTTCTCTGATGTAATGTCATATACATGCCATTCTTTCATGGCTCTAAGGTTAAGAGGTGTATCTACTGTATCAGATCATAGATGTATCTGTATCAGATGACAATATGAGTTTTATTTCTTTAAAGTTCCATTACATTTGCCTACAGAACTTATTCTTATTATTGTACCTCCAAATCCCCAATATCATTGCTTTAGCCTCAGAAACACAACTGTAGAGTCCCATGACAATAAAAATACAACAAATAAATCCAATCACCTCCCTGATGTGACAGAACACATTTAAAACTTACACCCCATTTAAATATGTATTTCCTTAATTTCGGTTCTCTTCACTCCTCAAGATATCTGAAAATTCACTATCATATACTAAAGGCTCTACATACAGGTACTAATTAAGGTTCACTATTAAATACGAAACGTCATTATTAATAAGTGACTGGAAAGCAGTTTTAGTTACATATTACAATACTTTTACAAGCGACGGATGCAGTATGTAGCAACAATATTATTTCCAATATATTTGGGAACGTTCCAACATGATGCAGTGTTCCGCGTAGTACGCTACTTCATTGCTTAAACTTTATGAGGAGGTGGTTTAAGTTAGTCCATTAACTTCTAGAGGGCAGCAGATGTTACTTTGGGTTCGTTGCGATTGAGAACAGGTTTAGTACGATACTGCGGACTATTCAGCTGCCAGATTTATTGCAATTGGTCTGAAGTTAGCGCAGCAGTTCAGCAAGTGACTGCGTGCTAACCACGGTTTGAATTTCCTTGCAATTGACACCATATTTTCTGTAAACGCCTACTGTACTTGTGCCACTCGGAAACTGAAATTATTTTTTAAAGGAAAATTCAGTACTTTAAAAAGTTGACCTATTGGAAATGGCTCAACCAGGGAATGTTGGTAATTTTATTCTAAAATATGAATACTCTACTGAATTGTTGAAACAACTCAATGTCAATTCTATTAGAGTGAAAATGTCCTTCTGTATGCTCAGGACTTTCAAATACATTAAAATACTAAGTAAACAGTATTAGTATAAATTACTAAATACGTATTAGCAGCCTGACTGGTTGACCTATGACCAAAATGTACGGTAATAATGCAAGCCAACGATTCACTACGAATCGGGAAGTTGGCGCAGTAGTAAGAAAAATTCACCTGGCACGAGGTGTTCATTACGACTGGACCCGGAAGACACCTGTAACGTCCTGAAAGGAATGTATAGCTTCATATATTCAGTGTTCGTAATAAGCGTCTTAGAATGAGACATGGTTTGTTGTTTTAAATCACATTATGTTCTTGGCGATGTATTTGTTAACGAAAATGGACAGGTAAATGAGAGAGCTGACACTGGTTGTTGTAGAAGTTTTAAGTAGATAAAAATCTAGTCGGAGGACGTCTAAAAATAATAATAACATCTACTTTTTTTCTAGTCGAATGTTTTAAAACGTAGAGTAAAACGAAATATTTTATTTTTGATATATTTACATCTTGTTTATTAATTTTAACGATACCACGTGCACTTGTCTTATGTTTAATTTTAATATTAGCTTACTGTAAACTTATTTTGCCGATCTAATTACAATGGCAGATTCAGATCGGAATACATCCGACGGTTTTCTCAAAAATACCAGCAAGCTGCTTGGTTTCATTTGCATAGTATGCATTTCGGTCTTCCTGGTATTTTATTTAAATAAATTCACCGTCATTCGTAAGTCATTCGTCCCAAATCAGCAGCACTTAAATTACGAAAAAACAGCGCTAAGAGAAGCTGAAGGGACCATCAGGAAAGAACACATCACGTACAAGTCTCTTGGGACAATAGGGCCAGCAACGAAGACCGGGGAACTTAAGAAATGTCCCGAAAATTCACTTCTTTTAGGTAAGTGCAATTCTGTGGTAATATACGTTATAATTAACCTACATCTGAATAGAAGTTTTTTTTTATCCTTGTGTTTTTTGGGGAAAAAAATCTTTCGTATTCTGCAGTCCTGTAAACTTTAATTTGCATGGATCACTTCTGTTATGTTTTAAATTAAAATTACTGCTGTCCTGCAGTTCAGTGTGGCAGCAGACGTCTTTAGAACATTGACTAATGAGAGGTGTAAGACTGGAATTTGCAGTTGATGATAGAAAAGGAAGTTTACTTAATCATAATCTTCATTATCGTTAGTTTAGGCTTTGTAGATGTGAGAGTACTATGTCAAACCACACACTACTCTATAACATGAACGAAAAAACATCAACTACCAGAATGACTTATGTAGTATTCAAATTATTTAGCATAGCTAAACCTTTACTTCGGATTCAGACAGGTGTTGTTTTATGTAATAAAACCAACTGATATCATTCATAAACCCAGTATGGAACAGCAAAACCTATTCCTGTTGTTGTTCTGCTCTTCTGTTCCAATGAGGACAGTTCTGACTACTGATGTTTGTTAAGTGTTTCAGTTTAAATCAGTAAGCCAGGTGTTCTAAGACTTAAAATCTTCCCACTGCCCTACCCCCTCTCCCAGCTTACATCAAAAGACTTTGAATCTTCAGTTCTGCTTTTGCCTTATTTTAAAGAACAGGTCCTTAAACTCTTTGCAAACCAAAAGTGCAGGAATGCTGCTGGTCCTGTTTGGGTTGTACCAGCCACTTAGAAACACTGTACAGTTCACCAGTATCCCTGGTGTTCATGGACATATTTAAACTGTCCATGGACTAGTGCAGGGTCCCTGCCTGCTTCATATCCTCTATTATCATTCCTGTTCCCAAGAAGGATAAAATAATCTGTTTTAATGACTGTAGACCAGTTGCACTTCTGTATAAGTAAACCTTTCAATGCCTGATACTCCTATACTTCAAAACTATTACAGATTAATACTTTGACCCCTAACAATTTACATACAGAGCCAACAGGTCAGTTGATGCTGTTAATATTTGCCTCTACTATCCTTCTACATCTGAAATCTCCAGGGACATATGTATGACTCAGTATTTTTTATTATTTTATTTATTATTATATTAGTTCTATATTCAACACTGTCATCACAGAACTCATCCAAAGTCTCATTTGAATGTTCCCATCCCCACCTGCAGGTGGATTATCATCTTCCTAACAAATATATTAAGGCTGTGTGCTCTCCCCATTACTTTACTCCCTGTATACAAATGACTGTAACTCCAGCTACCCCTCTTTCAAACTACTGAAGTACGCAGATGTCACCACGCTGGTGGGTCTAATCGGCAATGGAGAATCCAGGTACAGAAGTGGAAGGGAAGTGGATTATCTGTTGGCATGATTTGTGAACAACAACCTTTAGCTTGATAGTCTCAAAACATTGGAAAAATTGAATTGACTTTTGGAAAAGCCCTCCAAAACCCATCCCCCTAGAAATAGATAAAGTTGTAGTGAGTATGGTGGTGTTTTTCAAGAATCAGGGAATAACAATCTCTAACACCTTCAAATGGGATGCAAATGTTGTCAACATCACAAAGAAAGTGCACCAGAAATTATATTTCCTGTGCCAGTTGAAAAAATTCAGTGTTTCCCAGCCCATTCTCATTCAGTTTTATAGACCCATTATTGATAACATTCTCACGGCTTTTATAACTGGTTTGACAATGTGTCTGTCCATTCTAGAAGCAAATTGCAAATTGGCCACTGTGCAGAGAGAGTCATTGCCTGCCATTTGCCATGTACTGAAGACCTATATAAACTCGTCTCGATAGCTTCTTCCCCATGGCCATCACACTGCTTAACCAGAACACATGAATATGGAATTAAGTATGTATATAATTGTGGAGTTGTGCATGGTCTTTGTGTGAAGTGTACAGATGCAGCCATTCAAAATGGGTGGGGTATTTCGCGGTATACCCCGGTGGGCGTGTCGCATCAAAACGCAGTATCACGCAGTATCACGAGGTATATCGCGTCATTTGACGTCATGCCGGAAAGTATCCGGCATCACCTTGTAAAACCGCCGGGAGGAGCCAATAAAGCTTAACCTCTCATGTACAGCATTTGAGCTTTTAAATTTAAACTGTGTATTACAGCATGTTAATCATCAGTCATTAAAAAGTTGGTATATTTTATGAAAGCAAGATTGCTCAGTTGGACAAAAGTACACAACCTACCTTTATCAGAAATATTTATGCATCAAAGCCTTTACCGAAGATATTACTAATAGTATTAATAATGAATGACTTTGGACAAGCTGTAAACTCAAAGTATAATTTCTTTAGCACATTTGTACAAGCACTTGGAATCTGTCCAAGCCCTACTTTGTCAGGCATTTTCTTTTACTGCAACAGACATAAAAACTCCCTTGCTTTTAACAGAGCGTTTCATAACTTCTAACTACGAAAATTATTTAAACTGCGACACTTATCATTCAACCAGAGCTCAAAATATCATAAGGATCCTCAAGAGCACAGCAAAGACTGTTAAAAGATACTTGTATCAGATACATGAGAATCCAGGCTTTTTTATCAACGCTTTCTTTTCCGTATACCAGATATTATGGAACCACTTCAGAAGGGTGTCAGCCAGTCAGATTCCAGGAATCAGTACTTTAAAGAAAAAATACACACCGGTATTCCATTTCTCCCTAAACATTTTAAGCATCGAAGTCTTTAACTAACATGTGAAATAGCGTGTAAAAAAAGTGGTAGTTTTAAGCTTTTCTGCTAATATAATATGGAATCGCGTATCTAAAGAAATTAATAACGATATGATTATATTCATGTACTGCGACAGGGCTGTGTAGGGCTGTTTCGCCTCTCTCTTCATGCGACTTCCCTAGTAGCCCACTGGTCTACGTGCTTGATTACTAACCTACAGGTTGTGTTCAAATCCAGCTGGCGCTGTGACTTTTCTTTTAACAAACATTTCTTCGAAAAAATAGAATAGTAATATTATGGACAATCAATTGACTTTTATATTTCTAAATATCACAACATGATCGAATTTAAGTCATTTTTGATAACAATGAATAGTCACCTTCTTCCCTTCTGACAACGGTCCCTGCTTCTGCTTCCTGTTTCTATTGTGTGTGTGTGGGGGGGATCCCTTTAGATCTCCCTTCAGATTTAAAAGGTTATTAATCATATCTTCGGTGTCGCATCTTACCAGTGCAGCTGATCTTTTGCTGCCTGGGTCAACTATCACAAAGCTTTAGAGAACCTAACATTTCTATTATCAACAAATTGTAAATACGACGTTTACATTGGCATTATTAATTTTTCATATGGGTGTATGGAGGATTGTCAGCTGTCACTGACAGTGGACCCCCCTCTTAGGCTGCGCACACGATCTTTTAAATTTTTATAGAGAAATGGAGGCTGTACAGTATGCGTTACAATATAAACATTTATATTGATTTAAATCGCGTTTTGATTTAAATCGCAAACGCGTGTTTAATTATATGTGTTTTTTTAATCATAATCAGACAAATGCAACATAAATTGATACAGTATCTTTGTCTTCTAAGTATTGTAATAAACTTTCAGCATAGCTTTCTCCCCGTTTAGATGTATTTTTCTTGGGATTTTGAGATCAAACGTGGAAGGATTGGATTGTAATCGTTTTTTTTTATTTTTTAAATACTTTTTAGAAAAGTGTAATCTATACTAAAAAGCTGTACACCACCTGCTATACAGATACATATTGTAATACTTTCGGGTTTGGATAGGACGGACACAAGAACTCAGACTTGCGGAGTTAAAGCAAGTTAAAGCCTTTATTTTTCTTCTCCGTCACCACCTGCTAGCCCGGCTCTCCCGCGCCCCCGCCCGCCAACAGCGCGAGCCAACACACCGCCCGCACGCCCGAGAGAGAGAGAAGAGAGAGAGAGTAAGACCCAGGGGTGCAGAAGCAGGGAACTATTTACAAGGAAAACGGATACCTCCCCAGACTGTACACCCGCTTCACTGGGGGACAGCCGCACTGGTCGGCAGCCTTCCTAAACCCCGCCCTGACCACTTTCACTCCTGTCCTGCTCTTCCCCGCGCACCCCAGCTGGGCGCTCTTCGGCCTCTGCCCGGGGCGAATGTATATTTAGATATTTAAACCCGGCGCGGCACCGAGAGAGCGTCTGCATTTATAACTTAGTTTTTAAAATTAGTCAAGCAATATGAAGCATCTCCTTTTACTTTTAAGTCCCTTAATTATCATTGAGCACAGCTTTCTCACCACTTAGATTACTTTTTGATACCATCCTTACACAAAGCAGAAACTTCTTGTATTTTCCGATGACATACAAGTGGAAAGATTACAGATTTTAATCGTCTTTAATTTTGTTACGTTATACGTTTTAGGAACGTTTCATCTATACAAACACCACGAAACTATTCTCGATTGTATTTCTGAATGTTATGTTACACCTACAGTAGTTCACTGTTTTAAATACATCTAATTAAGAAAGTTAGGTGTAAGCACTTTAGAGCTTTTTTTCTGAACCAGGGAAAATCTGATCATGTTTCTCTATAACAATAATAAAAAACTTTATTTTACATATCACCTTTAAAAGTGGCATCTCAAAGCAATACAGTAGAGGTAAACCACAGATTACAAAGTAAATACCCAGACAAACGCAAACGCGTTTTTAATAAAATGCTTTTATTCATTCAGCAGAGAGGGAGCGTAAAACCTGGGCGTAACAGCTGTTCCTTTTTCTGATCACTCGCTCTCTGGATAAACGTCTCACCTGTCCTGTACTTTGTTTTCCTAATTTGCTGATTATGCCTTCTGCGATCCACTCCTGCCCTCTCACCTAAAGAAGACTATTTTAAATTTCTTTGCGCGGTCCATTGTGCAATTAACCCTTGTATGTGCTGTCCTTAAGGTGATATCACATAAAGGTGATATGTAAAATAATGTTTTTTATTATTGTTATAGAGAAACATGATCAGATTTTCCCCGGTTCAGAAAAAAAGATCTAAAGTATACTAGTTTGTCACTAGTATACTTTTAATACAGTCTTTGCTGTGCTCTTGAGGATCCTTGTGATATTTCGAGCTCTGGTTGAATGATAAGTGTCGCAGTTTAAATAATTTTCGTAGTTAGAAATTATGAAACGCTCTGTTAAAAGCAAGGGAGTTTTTATGTCCGTTACAGTAAAAGAAAATGCCTGACAAAGTAGGGCTTGGACAGATTCCAAGTGCATTTTTGCAATTTACGTTGCATTGTGCATTGTGCTGCTGTAATACAGTTTAAAATAATTAAAAGTCTAAACAGTATCAACTTTATTTATGGGTTGCAATTTAAAAAAAAGTCAAAAACCGCACTCAAAATGCAATTTAGAGCTTTCTGGCAAGAGGAGACACCCAAATTAATAATGTAACATGCCACTGTTTGTGCATGAACAAGGTTATACTGCTATTTCCTTAGATATGCGATTAAAAAAAAATAATTTTTTTTTGAATCCCCGGCGGAACCGGGCATCCATAAGAATCACATAATAGGTTTATTCCATACTGAAAAAAAGAAGAAAGAAAACACATTCCATAAGAATCAGCGCTTTTATATATTGCCTTTAAAGGTGGCTTCTCAAAATGCTTTACAGGATAAAAACAACATTAACAACAACAGTATTGTATTTCATTGCACTTTGACAGCTCGTCCTTAAATCAATTGTTGACTCTTCTCTCTTTACTACTTGTTTGGAGTGACTGAGCTCCGCTCTGTACCACACAATGATCACCCCAGAGTTTCTGCCCCGGGTGATTTGGGGTTTTTTGACAGAGGGCAAAAAACTCTCTCTCTCGCTTGCCCTCCCCCCCTGTGTATTGTCTGTTTTTTTGTGCTGTCCTTTGACAAAACAAGGCTCGCCAGATAATGTGAATCAAAACCTGTTTTTCTAGCTTTTAAAGTTGTGCGATGTGTAAGCGGGAACACATCATTATATCTTACATATGAAAAATACATAATATAGCTCCCAAACAAACGCAAACGTCTTTTTAATATAATGCTTTTATTCACTCATAATCTGACAATTTCAGGAAGACTAAGGAAGGACTAAGGGAATTGTCATCTGTTGTTGAAGCTCTGTGAGCTCGGTGACTTTGAGACCACTTGTTATCCCAGGTTGTTTGAATCGCCACAATTCAAATAGAGAAAAAAGAGCTGACTGACAAGATTTAAGATGTGGCTGTCAATGTTGGATTAAAAAAAACATGTTGCCCGACGTTAGTTGCATTGCTTGAAAAATAATTTTATTTCGAGAGACTGGATAAGTAATTCAAGTGTTTTTTTAACTTCCTGAAAAACAAGTAATAATTTAACAATATGTGCAAACGTTTTATGATATGTCGCTGTTGTGAATGTCTGTGGAGTGTATCTTATTTGCCTGTCTGTCCTGGCTGTGCTCTCTCGCTCGCCCTCCCCCCCCTCTCAATTCAATTCAATTCAATTCAAGGTGCTTTATTAGCATGACAGATGGGTACAATCAGTGTTGGGTATTTACTTTGCTTTGAGATGCCACTTTTAAAGGTGATATATAAAATCAAGGCTTTAACTTGCTTTAACTCCGCAAGTCTGAGTTCTTGTGTCTGTCCTATCCGAACCCGAAAGTATTACAATATGTATCTTTATAGCAGGTGGTGTACAGCTTTTTAGTATAGATTACACTTTTCTAAAATGTATTTAAAAAATAAAAACAATTACAATCTAATCTTTCCACGTTTAATCCCAAGATCCCAAGAAAAATAAATCTAAACGGGGAGAAAGCTATGCTGAAAGTTTATTAAGATACTTAGAAGACAAAGATATCAATTTATGTTGCATTTGTCTGATTGTGAATCAAAAAACACATATATTTAAACCCACGTTTGCGATTTAAATCAAAACCTGATTTAAATCAATATAAATGTTTATATTGTAACGCCTAGGTGACTATTCATTGTTATTAAAATGACTTAAATTCGATCATGTTGTGATATTTAGAAATATAAATTTGTTTGGTGCGAGTGAGGTTTTATTTAATCTCTGACCCAGGGAAAAGTTTTATTTTTTCAAAGAAATGTTTGTTAAAAAAAAAGTCATGGCTTCAGCTGGATTCGAACACTCACCATGTGACGTGGGAGTCAGGAACCTAACCCACAGCGCCACCGGCAAGGTCACATACAGAGTGCTGAAAAAGCACTACAGAAACATTATCAACAGACAATGTACAGCGTGTACTATTCTTGTGTTGCGGTACATGAATATAATTATATCGTTATTAATTTCTTTAGATACGCGATTCCATATTATATTCCCTTTTAATCAAATTCTAAAAGTATGCTTGTTGACTCCGGTATCACGTTAGTTAAAGACTTCGATGCTTAAAATGTTTAGGGAGAAATGGAATACTGGTGTGTATTTTTTCTTTAAAGTACCGAGACCAGCCATATACTGTATGTTAATGTTCCAAAATTAATATCGTTTATGGCCTTCACACGCGTTACAGTATGCTCCTATTCTTTTTATGCTCAGCTACTAAGATTTCCCTTCAGTGGTAAAATTCCATATAAATATTCAATACTAAAACGGGCACAGTAAAGACATTTAAATCTTTCTACGACCGACCAACGGACCACGAGTGCCCCTGTCGGTCAACCAATCACGTACCGCGGTATTTTGCGTCAAAGCGCGTCACGATGCGCGAGGCCGTAGCCAATTACCTCCGGTACGTGTCTGTGCCGCGTACTTTGAATGGCTGCATCTGTATATGTATTATTGATTTTTTTTTAATGCACGCTATTGCATCAAGACACCAGATCAAATTCCTTGTACATGTAACGTACTTGGCAAATAAAATGATTTTGATGTGTTCTCACCAGAGATTAAACCAGAGAACTGGGTTTCCATGTATTTAATTCAGTTATCTGCCCACATCCTTCTGTTCTTTTTAATGTTTTATTTAACCAGTTAAGTCAACTGAGACCAAATTCTCTTTTATATTAATTACATAGAAATATGTTTATAAAGTAGGGCATTTTCTGGAGCAATTGTAAGAAAGTGCAATATTGAAGAAACAGTAACATCCCACCTACGGTTTGAACCAATGGACCTGCAGTCTAGAACCCAGAGCCCTATCCAATACACTATAATTCAGTTCAGTGTCTGAATGTCATTTATGTTGCAATTTAGTGATCACTCTAGTTAATTATAACCATGTATATATTATTTTTGTCATTCCAAATCCAATCCTGCCTTAATGCATGAAATTATAAAATGTAAGCATCATGAATACATTAAGAAAACAGATCTCGGCAATAATTGTATTGCACGTTTATTAAAGTGCAATGTGGTGTACAAATCCAAGAAATGAAAAATAAACTGTTGGCAGGGTATGGGTATGCATAACTTATTTTTAAGAAATTCAGCCGGAAATATTATTAATTAACAATTCTCTTACACTTCACCATCATAAGACCTTCAAATTTGGCATCACTCAGGTATCTTAACTTGTATTGCCACACTAACATGTCTTTCCGGAGATGCAGGAATGACTAAATGCTAGTTAGGTTAAATGTAATTATAATAAAAAGAGCTTTACAGGTAATGGGGACTCCCCTCCACCAATGTGCAGCATCCACCTGGATGATGCGACGGCCGCCATGTGTGCCAGAACACTCACCACACATCAGCTATCAGTGGGGAGGAGAGCAGAGTAATGAAGCCAATTCATAGATGGAGATTATTAGGCCATGATTAGTAAGGGCCAATGCGAAATTTGGCCAGGACACGGGGGTTACTCTTTTCAAGAAACACCCTGGGATTTTTAATAACCACAGAGAGTCAGGACCTCAGTTTTACATCTCAACCGAAGGACAGTGCCTGTTTTACAGTATTGTGTCCCAGTCACTATACTGGGCCATTAGGACCCACATGGACCGCAAAGTGAGCGCCCCCTGCTGGCCACACTAACACTTCTTCGAGCAGCAACCTTAGTTTTTCCCAGGAGGTCTCCCATCCAGGTACTGACCAGGCTCACACCTACTTAGCTTAAGTGGGTTGCTAGTTGTGAGTTGCAGCGTGATATGGCTGCTGGCTAGGAATGTAGGAATTCCCGCTATATTCTTTCTCAAGGCTTATGGAGTAGAAGCTTAAGTTGGCCCAGATAGTGTGATATTTTAGGGGAACTGTCTGTGATGGTGAAAAAAAGTTTGATGCTTTCCTGCAGTTCTCGTAGCAGGGAGGGAATCTTGTTAGTAGAACTTGCCTCATGTTGCCATTTTATCCTGGCACCTACTTGAATCAAAGATATTTAAAAAAAGATATGGATTTGTAGTCATCTTGAGATGCATCATCTCCTTCAACTTTTAGAAGTCTGCATGGCTGACAGTATGACCACCATGGACTTGTTATAGTACACATTGGTGAAACCTATTGTACAATGTAACTGTAGGACACATATGATGATACACTTGTGCAGGGGTTTTGTGAATTTACTGGAACAATTTATTAATTGTAGCAGTAATCACGAGGTAATTATGGCTATTAGAAAACCAATTGATCAGTGACGCACACACACGGATTCAGTACACGAGATACATTTTTTAATACATAAATTGTGCATATAAAACATATAACAGTCTGCCTGGATACAGATGGCAGATTTTACTTTGAGGATTCTCAAAGTGAAAGGTACAGTATATAATCACAAAGAGATGCAAAACACAAAGAGATACAAACAGAGTATGCTTCGGTATACCTTTCAGCTATACTATTGTAGTGGCAATGCTTGTTAAGTGTTGCTGTGCTTTCCCAAATGAGGCCCCATCTCTCTCTTCATCTCTGTGGTGCAGCCACAGAGAAACTATTCATGCAAGCTGATTTAAAGATGTTTTCTTTTGATAAGGGACAGCTCCCAAATGGGGATGCACTTAGCTAAGCCTGGCTATCATGATCAATGGTCATCCATTGGCACCTAAAAGTCTGCAAGATTCCAAGGGAGAGCCTCATCCAAGTGGTTTACAACCCCAAGGTCAGAGGGCATGGTTACTCATCATCAGCCAATCAGGAACTGGTAGGGCCGAGTAACCCACGTGGGTCTCTGATGCCCATGAGACTTTCAGCCAATGAACGAGCTGAAGTTCCTCCAGGTAAAAACAGGCAACACAGAGCTCCAAGATTTAAAAAGAACTATTCTAGAGACTATTCTAAAGGGAATTCTAAGGAGAATTCCAGGGGTACGAGACAATTCCAGGGCAGGACGGCCCAGGAGCAGAAAGGCTCCCAAGGGCAGGACATTCTCGCAGCGCGCCTCCTGACCATCCTGAGACTCAGCCCGGACAACCACGGAACGGCCAGTGTGTCCAAGTGCCAGAACTTTCCTCTGTTCTAAGAGTCTAGAGTGGAGGTTGCCAGAGAGTAACCAAAAGATCCACCTGAGGTTAGCATCAGCAGCAAGCCTCGTGAACAGGTCGGAACTGTGGACAGCTGAATCACTATTCAGAACTAGCGCTTCATCAGGAACGAACCAGTCCTCTTCCTGACCTGCTGGGACCCACAGTCATCTTTTCTCCTGTGCACAAACTCTTGCTAGTTTCAGCCAAAACTAACTAACTTCAGTGAGCATCAGCAGCGCACCGTCGCAAGCCGCACAGCACAGCCTAGCACGGAGCCAGAGAGCCCGCAGGAGATCTGAATCCCCAGAGATTGGATGAGTATTCAACTTCACTGCATTACAGCTCGATAATTCAATTGTTATCCCAACCAGTTGATATCAATTTAATTCCTAAGAGTTATGTACTTGTTTTGAGTATCTAATGTAGAAGTTGTAACCAAGTTCAATTACGAAACGGTCTAAATGAATGATATACCAAACGTATGTCCTCTTGATATATGTAACTCTTCGTAACTGAATGAATATATATCTTTTGTATTCTGATGACCCTCACGATAAGATCTGTTAGGTTTACATGCACATTCTATGTATTAATAAATGTATCCTCGTGTATTAGTACCTGTGTGTGTGCGTTGTGTGAGTAATATCGCATGGTTGGATTCTAAGGCCATTAATAGAATCAATTTCGTGATTTACGGCTACAATTAGTAATTGTCCCCGTAAATGCCCAAACCCTACAGAACTGGTGCCTCGTGAGAGCACACTGCATAATTTGGCATCCCTGAAATGGGCGTGGTAAGACTGAAATGATTCAACCAAGCGGAATAATTCATATAAAATGCCGCGGGTTTCATACACGACAATACAGTGTGCTGAAAGCCGAAAGACAAAAAGTTCCCCTTGCTCTTTAAGCAATGCTTGATTGTTTTGTGATCTTTTGCGATCTACCGGGTTGATTGCATACTTGATCTTGTGGTTTTCTGTGGTACAACTGTGATTTCGTACTTAACAGTAATACTCTTTAAGTTTAACGATGGTTGCTAAAAGGTCTGAATTCGAGTCGCTATTAAGCACTCTCTCTAGCAGCGACAGGTCTGACCACGATCTCTGCCATATCTCCGTCAGCGGAGAAGCTAGAAGAATAAATCTCCATTCTCTGAGAGAGCTAGCGAAGGACATGGAGAGATTTGACCCCGCAGTGTCAGAGAATAATATCGAGAGTTATATTCAGGACCTCAGGTATACCCTGCAGTACCCGCCAAACGCCACAGAACAGGAGAAAGTGTTTCTGGTCAGGAAAACTACCAGCAGAGCCGTACATGAGTGGATGGCTAGGCAGATGAAGAAAGTCTGTAATGACTTTGAACAGCTTTGTCAAGCACTTATCCAAGAATGCAGTGCGTTTATTGACCCGACTGCCGCGATAGCTGCCGCCCTTAACATTAAGCACGAGAGAGCCGAGTCCCCTCACGAATATTACGAGAGACTTAGACGATCTTATTTTGCAGGGCGAAATGATGAGGGTTGCGAAGAGAACACATATTTCAAGGGTTTATTAATTGCAAATCTCCACCCGTCAGTCAGAAAGATGATCTTAATGCATACAGATGCACAGACCATGAAAATGACTGATATTAGGAGATTCGCGCAGAAAGCCTGGGAGTATGATGTCCAAAGTCGCTCTGAGCAAAAAGCTGTTAAAGCGACTGTGTTTGCCGTCAGAGCCAGCAGGGTTAACTCCCTCCTGCTCGAAGGAGCACAGGCTCCTGAGCTGGCTAAGCCCCGTTCCAAAGCAGGCACACAGGACCGCACCCAGCGTCCTAAGTGCCATGAGAACACCGGGGAAGGGAAAGAGCTAGAAAAGGCTGAACAAAAGGATTCAGTAGCCGCCCGCCAGGCCAGGCTTGAACAAGTTTTATTAGGACAGAGACAACCGCTCCCCAAGGCTTCCGGAAGCGTGAATGAGCTGATACTCTCCACTGGAGGAGGCGGAGACCCGCCCCCTCTCCCTCCCTCAGTCTGTCTGATTGAGCGGAAGGGTTCCTGCCTGGATGAGGTCAGCCACTCCCTAGCGAGTGCTGACTCCACCCCTGAAATCACAGAGCAGGCAGTAAAACACAGAGGAAAAGCAGGAAGCTTTTACCTCAAGGCTGCCATGGGAGATGTCTTACACAGTGAGACACTGATTGACACTGAGGTTGAAAGGTGTTTGATGTCACACAGCAAGCTCAAACGGGTAGAAAAAGAAAAGGGCATGCGACTCAGATTGGAACCTTTGGTGGATCACCAGAAAGGCAAAGTGTGGAAACGGGTCAAGGCTCCTAAGCCTTCTGTACAGAAGGAAAGGGGGGCCAAGAGGCAGACTGTGCTCACACAGTGCCCACCGAACACAGAAGCCTATGTGGAGATTCCTTCTGTTCCCTCTGGACAAGAAATAAAAATATTTTCTTGTTCCCCGGATATACAGGGAAGTCGTGTCCCGGCTGAGGTCCCAACAGCCTCCCTGCCACAGGAGCGGTGCTCTGAGCAGCCGCCTGATCCACCAGGTAAAGCACACCCCTTTTACATCCCTAAAGAGGAGCAGATCTCCCCACTTGGTGATGAAAAGGAGCTTTCCCTGTGCACCCTGGCACCCAAGAGGGGTCAGGACCACCACCCCGCAGGGATGGAAGGGATCCAGATGGCAGGAGAGCAGGTTGGTGATGTAGCCCTCACCCTTAGCCCTGAGAGGTCCTCTATTAGTGAGGATCTGCTTGAGCAGCTGTGACAGGGCCACTGCCAGGTGCCCCCGGTGCAACATTCACAGGTTAGACAGAGAGCCCAGCTGGACACTGGGACTACTGCGCTGTGGACACACCTGATCCCAGATGCTGATTCCCTCTGCTGTGACCCAGGGAACCTGCAGTTGGGTAACATTATTTCTCACAACTACCAGGTAGTGAGTGAGACTGACCTGATTGTTCCTGCCTCAACGGCAGGGCTTCCAACACACCCAGTCCCCAGGAAGGGACAGGGAATGAAAGCCGAGCCAGTTTTCTTACAGCCACCAGCTCAGTCTGTCAATCTGAGTCTGACCAACAGTGGTTCAGCCAGACTGGAGCTGGATGGTCAAGCCACCCGTCTGCCAGTGCAGGACATTGCAAAGAGGGATGTCAGAATCCCCGCCCGCACTGACATGGGCCTGGTGGGTGATAGTGAGTTCAAAGACTGTGAACTAGCTATCCCAGTGCTGGGGAAGCTCCCTGAACCCCTAGAGAGGGAAGGGGGGAGCGAGCAGGTGTCCTACACCCACGCCCAGCGAACGATTGTAAACATGCCGATAGAGGGATTCCTCAATCAGGAAGTGTGCAGGGTGGACCTGAACAGTGAGAATGGGGTAACAATCCCAGATCACTCAGGTGCTCCAGATGACCACTCAGCCGAGGGTCAGGCATGCTCCACCGCTGCACCGCCCCCTGCAGGGTTCCTAGAGCACAGGCATGAACAAATCGAAAAAGCAGATGCCCTGGAAATGGAGGAGCAGCATCAGCAGCTGCGTCAGATCTCCCCAGATTTCCAGGATGTTGGTGCCCAGGATGCCACATGGCATACTGAGAAAGAGACCATGTACACGCTGCGCCAGCTTAGAAAGGCGACAGTCACTCAGAAGGAGATGACTGGGATCAGCCACCCTAAAAGACTTTTGGGAGGACTGATTGCTGCCGCCACTGTTGTGCATTTGCTATTTCTGGTAGGTTTGTTTGCTACTGGCACTCTCACCCTGACTGCCCCAAGAAGGCAGGTGTCAGAGATGCCAGAGGGTAGTAACATGCTGTATCAACAGCAGCAAAAGTTGGAAAGCTTAGGGAAAATCCTACAGGCAACTTCCTATGCAACAGGGTTGAATCTTATTCCCCAACCAGTGGACATGATTATTGGTGTTATACAGTGGGTTTATGCTTGTGTGCAGCAGGCCAGAATGTTGACACAAGACCTGTTAAGGGAGTTTAGTGCCACTGTAGCCAGTCTAGCCATGGCACAAACCCAAACCACTTGATTCCACTCTTCTCAGTAGAGGAGTATGTGACATTAACCCCATCGCTCATAGCTCACCTAGAAGGTAATCCAAGATTGAATTTGGTTCCAAATCTTGAGATGGGTATGGCTACCAAAGCTATCCATTGGCTGTTTCTAACTGATTCACCAATGAAGGGTGTAAAGCTACTAACGAGCAGAGGGAGGTTAATGAACCCCATGAAGAGCAGGTGGGAAGTAAATGGCTGGTCAGCACACCACATTTAACTGTCACTATGACTTGTGACAGGCATGATACAGCTACCACAATGCAGCTACCTAATCAAACAGTTTTCCTGCAAGTTCCCGAGGAGGCCATAGTACAGCTTGGTGACTTAACACTGTACTGTCTAGAACCAGACACATAAGACCAAACTTGAGGTCGTGGATGCCTTCAGGTGCCACACTATTGAATTGGATAGAAATCCAAGAAACAGTAAGCCCTGAAGAGGTACAGGTAGTTTGTTTGCTTTAATGGAACAAACCTCCAAACCACCCTAGCAGATACCCAACACAGGTGTCGAGGTTTATCGGGGGGCTGGGAACAGGAACTGTTGTTCTTGTAACACTACTGCCAGGTAGTTGGATCATGACTGACAGTGTACTCTGAATGCTGTACTCTCACATCAAGATGTACTCTGGGTGGCATGAATGAGTCAAAGGTAGCATGTCAAAAGAAAGGAAGTGACTTCTCCCCAAATATCTACTACAGAGGTATCGGATATTGACAGTGAACTTCCTGATGTGTAATGCCTAGACTGAGATGATGTCTCCTACCTTGTTTATACATACTCCAGATGTTATTCATCATGTTTGTATCCAATGCTGGTTCCGGTATGAATTCTCGAGGAGTAATGTGGACATCTAAGATTAATGTTCTAATGACAAGGGACATCACTTAACTCTGTTTTGTTTTGAAGGCAACAACGCCTCAGGACCTCGTGACCTTCAAAAAGGGGGGATATGTAGTGGCAATGCTTGTTAATAAGACAGAATTAAGTGTTGCTGTGCTTTCCCAAATGAGGCCCCATCTCTCTCTTCATCTCTGTGGTGCAGCCACAGAGAAACTATTCATGCAGGCTGATTTAAAGATGTTTTCTTTTGATAAGGGACAGCTCCCAAATGGGGATGCACTTAGCTAAGCCTGGCTATCATGATCAATGGTCATCCATTGGTGCCTAAAAGTCTGCAAGATTCCAAGGGAGAGCCTCATCCAAGTGGTTTACAACCCCAAGGTCAGAGGGCATGGTTACTCATCATCAGCCAATCAGGAACTGGTAGGGCCGAGTAACCCACGTGGGTCTCTGATGCCCATGAGACTTTCAGCCAATGAACGAGCTGAAGTTCCTCCAGGTAAAAAAAGGCAACACAGAGCTCCAAGATTTAAAAAGAACTATTCTAGAGACTATTCTAAAGGGAATTCTAAAGGGAATTCTAAGGAGAATTCCAGGGGTACGAGACAATTCCAGGGCAGGACGGCCCAGGAGCAGAAAGGCTCCCAAGGGCAGGACATTCTCGCAGCGCGCCTCCTGACCATCCTGAGACTCAGCCCGGACAACCACGGAACGGCCAGTGTGTCCGAGTGCCAGAACTTTCCTCTGTTCTGAGAGTCTAGAGTGGAGGTTGCCAGAGAGTAACCAAAAGATCCACCTGAGGTTAGCATCAGCAGCAAGCCTCGTGAACAGGTTGGAACTGTGGACAGCTGAATCACTATTCAGAACTAGCGCTTCATCAGGAACGAACCGGTCCTCTTCCTGACCTGCTGGGACCCACAGTCATCTTTTCTCCTGTGCACAAACTCTTGCTAGTTTCAGCCAAAACTAACTAACTTCAGTGAGCATCAGCAGTGCACCGTCGCAAGCCGCACAGCACAGCCTAGCACGGAGCCAGAGAGCCCGCAGGAGATCTGAATCCCCAGAGATTGGATGAGTATTCAACTTCACTGCATTACAGCTCGATAATTCAATTGTTATCCCAACCAGTTGATATCAATTTAATTCCTAAGAGTTATGTACTTGTTTTGAGTATCTAATGTAGAAGTTGTAACCAAGTTCAATTACGAAACGGTCTAAATGAATGATATACCGAACGTATGTCCTCTTGATATATGTAACTCTTCGTAACTGAATGAATATATATCTTTTGTATTCTGATGACCCTCACGATAAGATCTGTTAGGTTTACATGCACATTCTATATATTAATAAATGTATCCTTGTGTATTAG